>NC_041331.1:40223921-40281421 GCF_004354835.1 Perca flavescens
CTGCTGAAGCTTTTGACTGTGGCCATTGAGACTTCTCGTTCTTAAAGAAGGAGAAAATAAATGAAAGTTGTTGTTATGACTTTGAAGCCGCCGTCAGAGAGGAGAGGATGACGTCTTCCTCTTCCTTAGGTCAACATAACAGCTCTGAACTGACAGGCTGGAGCAGCAGAACCCACAGCGCTCACTAAAACATGACATGTTTCCAATAGTGAGTCGAGTTGTATTTTTGGTACGCGTTGAATAATTAAATGAATTTTAAGACACAACTTGTCCGCATGTGCACAGTCAGCACACACCATTACATCACTTTCTCCTCAATTCAACTTGGAGGAGTACGTCTTGTTCACTTTGTCAAAGAACATTTGCGTGACTCCACTTCAAACTACCAAAAATGTGTGATCAAATTACATTTGATTCATACAAAACATAATATAGCCTCTAAATAAAATGTGGATGTTAACCTTACAAGCGTGTGACGTTTTTCTCGCAATAGCACAGAATGTGGCAATGCCACGTGGTGTGTATGTTATATCCGCTGTATACAGCATAGACCTACACGCAAATAGCTCAAAATGCGTACAGATAACACGCCACTGGCTTTAGAAAAGTGACGTGTATGTTTACGCAAAGTCATGATGCCATGTTGGAATAACAGGAACTTCCGAGTTTTCTTCTGTCTACGCTACATAAAGGATTTAACAGCACTGCCCTTAGACTAAATCTTTTTACGTAACTATATCATTCATCAAAGGCTAGAATCCAGAAGAATCACAAAAGCTCACTATAGTTAGTCAGTTTATTTCCTGCAGAGAAATGCAGAAATGATAATAAATTGTTGTCGTTTTCCACATTTTTCATGATATTACTACTACTACTTAAAGCAGCAGTATGAGAGCCCTTGGTTCTTGTCAGGTGTCCAATGCGGAGTGTTTAAAATTGCGAGGAAAGAAGTGCGACTTTATTGACCCAAAGTGGAGAGCCTTGTTAAAGTAGTTGATGATTTGGCTAATTTCCTGGAATTGCTGGTGACCCCTGGAGAGCTTCATTTCTCCTTGCTTCTCCACTTCTGTACTTCCACATCTGTTTAGCATTCAGAGCAGGAACTTCAGTCCGCACGGACCCTCCAAAAGAGGCTTACACCACCTCCAACCTTTTATGCATTCTTCATCCACCTGCTTTTATTTGGTATGCATCTCCGAGCCTTTACAAAATCAAAGTGTGTGAAGGAAGATAATTTGATGTCTCCCCTGCCCGGCTATATTTATGGTTATGAGGCACGGTGGCGGTCCCTTAAAGGGAGAAAGCTGTCAACGTGACTGGTTTTCATACCGGCTCGCTTTCAGGAAGGACAGAGAGAGTGGGGAGTGGTAATAATTAACTTCTGAAAACCCTACCGTGACGCTCGCTTTGTCCAAATGCTCTTTTCCAGTATTACTTATCCACCTTCATGCAGTTACTTTTTTTAATTTAACCTTTTTTTAACCAGAAATAAGACTCTTTGAGATTAAAACTATGTTTTTAAAGAGTTTTCTCGCCAAGACATTGATAATTTTGTACACAATTGTATTTAATATGGAAGTGTTGGGTGGTCTTCTCTCTCTTCATACTGACTGGTATCTCTTTATCTATAAGGCTCTTATTGGAAAACTGCCATCTTCCCTTACAGAACTTCTCTGTTACTCAGAGGGACATTATCAGACTCGCTCTGCGGTCGGGCTTTTACGTCATGTTCCACGAGCTCAGTCTGAACTTGGAAACAGTTCTTTTAGTTTTAGTGCACCCGACTCCTGGAACAAATTACAGCACTTTCTTAAAATCAACTCAATTGGGCCTCTCGGACGATTTAGAAATCTGGTTCTAAACCTGCAAACTTCTACTTCTAACTGCTTTACATACTTGTATTTTCTTTTGCATCTTTTTTTTTTTTTTTTTTTTTCGCAAATCTGAACGTTTTATTTTGTCTTTCTATATTTCTTTTGATTGTACTTTCTGTGTTCTTCTGTTTTTGTCTTTCTAATCTGACTCGATGACATTGAAAATGAGCGTTGGCCCTCGATGATCTCTCGATTGTCATTACTCAGAATCAGACCTTCCAGAAAAAGTTTTTTTTGTGATTGTTGCGGGCAAAAATCCTTTTGATGACATTCACGCTGCGTAATTACGTCACTGCGTAACGTCACTGCGTAACGTCACTGCGTAACGTCACTGCGTACACGCATGTGATGTTCTCGCGATAACACGCCACGTGGCGACATGTATAGGTTTACATCCGCTGTATACAGCGTAGACATACGCGCGGATAGCTCAAAATGCGTACAGATAACACGCCACTTGGCTTTAGGAAAGTGGCGTGTTTGTTTACGCAAAGTCCTGATGTCATGTCGAATTTACCTGAGATCTACAAACAATACGAGTCTTCCTCCACTCTCATTGCTGATGGAAGGATGCAGAAAGATTAAATCCGCTGGGTTTATCCTTCTGTCCTCGTTCACTGCTGCTCAGCGCTGACTGATGGATGCAGGCGGTCAGGTCCGCTGAGGAAACCCACTTCTGTAGACGCTGCACTTCCTTTCAGCCGCTCACCCTGTTGATTTATTGGACTGGAGCGTCCTGTCGCTGGCGGGTAATCTCTGCAGAAACAGTTACATAGTCTGGGCTGTGGGAAGCCGGGGGATTCACACTGGGATCCATTCACTGCTGCAACATGCTGACTGGGCGGTCCCCAACACTGTGGGCTAGTGGCTGTATTATAAATCATAATAAAGGTGTCGCAGGCAATTAGTGTCACTGTGGAAGTAAAACTGAAGTGAAATATTTCACATCAGCAAAATTAATATCTTTTTAAATGGAAATATTTCACTGAATCATTTTGTTTATTTAACCTTTATTTAACCAGGTAAGCCGATTGGGAACAAATTCTCATTTGCAACGACAACCTGTCACATTCACACAGTTACACATTATTCACACAGTTACACCTCATACCCAGAATTGTCCATTACATTACATTATGCAAGTTTGCCAGATCGGGTAGCGGATCTGTAGTTCGAATGAACTGGACAGTGTAATGTAATGTAATGGACAATTCCGCTTCCAACCTGTAGGGGGACTGAAGGGGGAAAAGTTCCCTAGTGTTGCTTTAAGTCTATCTCTCTCTGGGATGTAATCTAAAGTGTCTCAGGCTCCTTTTGTCTCCTCTTACCACAACATGGTGTTTCTGGAAATTCCACCAAAATCGTACCACGTATATGTAAAACTACAGAGATATTTTTTTTTTTTTTTTTTTTTTTTTTTTTTTGTCTGCCCATATCGCCCAGCCCTAGTTTGATGACAGGACACACAACATCACACGGGTGCACACTCAGGCAGGCAAACCCAAACGGACGCACATCAGATGCTAATACATACATACATCTGCTGCATGCTGAGGCCGTCCCAGTGTGAGCTGATCAAACTCAACACCTCAGTGATCTCCGGTGTTGGCCCACAGGAAGCTGCTGCAGGAATCCAACCGGAGCGATTCTCCATGACCGCACAGAGGGAGAGGGAATTATTTGCGGCCATTCTCCGTCTGTCTGTGTGAAATTACCCAGCTGCCCCCCAGACCTATTTTTGAAAGGAGCCACAGCTGCTAAAAGGAACCTGAGCACTACGCTGTGTCGCTGCGTTATGTGTGAGTGTCTTTTGTGTTCAAGGTACAGAAAGAGTCTGTAACAGAAAGCAGCGCTAAGCTAGAAACATACTTTTGATTGTTCACTCTGAACAAAAGGTACCCCGGTGGCCTAGGGTGAAAAGCATTTACCTAAGGGGACATGAGCAAAAAAAATCGCACATGAAAGCACGCAAAACTTTTACAGTCCCCAAAAAGTCTAGGGCTGTTTGTTCCCAAAATCTCATAATTAAAAATTTACAAAAATGTATTCAATTTGAATCCACAATATCGTAATTTCAATATGAGCGTTACATTTCATTTAATAAAGAGAAGTAAAAGACACAGGTTACATGAGTCCACAGTGGCTTAATGGACATTTCTTTCCTTTTTTCAACCCTTTTAAGAACTTGTCGCTCTCGTGGGTGACGACTTTAAATGAAGTGGCTTAAGTAATTGCCAGGAAATGATGATGATCCCGCTGAGCTGAGAAGATAATTACACCCTTCTTCACACTTCGTACATGTTTTCAGTCTTGGAAAAGGTTACGGTTTTGAGGTGCAAAAAAAAAAAAAGTTTTTGTGATTCAGACTGCAGCTGGTGTGAATTTTGAACAGTTTTTCCTTCTGTAACAGCTGTTTCAAATGTAATCATGCAATTCTAATTGTAGTAATTTCATTATTAAGGATTAAATCATGATTACTGGTAATTGTGGCAGCTGTTTTTTTTTGTTTTGTTTTTTTCATTGATGACTCCTGTTGGTTTAACCAGGACGTCTGTTCCAGCCTCCATCTTTGTGATTGCAGTAAATGGGACTGTAATCATGTTTTCTCTCTGACTTCACCACAATGCTTGTTGTTGTTTTTTGGGAGAAAGCTCTTCATGTATTCTTGTTTTCTTTTTTCCCCGCAATGCTGTCTTTCTTTGTTCATTTCATAATCGCAGATCTATCTGCGTAATTGTGCCGACATGAGTGATTTGTAAAGATGTGCTAATAATGCTGAGTGCGCGTGCAGGCCAATTCCCAACACACCACACATGCCCTAATTTTATTAACCCTGACCTCACCCAAAGAGGCAGCAATTACCCAGAGTGCACTGGCAGTCACAAAACCTGCGTTTAATTGCAGTGAGAGCAGAGCACCCGGAATTTTACTGCTTTAAAGTAAAAGCTCCAAGCAGAGCCGTCAAATTAGCAGTATATACATATTTACGCAGCTGAGACCTCGCCACAGGGAGACAAAGAGCGAGACGGGAAGTAAGCAGGAATTACTGGTGTTAACCGTTGGGTCAACGCTGTTAAAAGGGAGCACCAGAACACAGCTGTTTAGTTTTAATCTGAGAGACCTGAAAACCTGCAAGAAATGGCTCCATCTATCTTACAAGTCTCACCGTCCAAACTGAATGTTGCATTTCTTTTCCTGCAGTTTATTTTAGGCTATGTTTATATTACTGACACCAAAGAGTTCAGTTTGGTTTGTTAGTCTGTCTGTCTGTCAGCAGGATTACAGAAAGGAGAGAAGAAGTCGGCTCTGACCGTCATCAGCATGAAAGACCAAACGGTTGGCGGGGACCGTGCTCGCCGTCCGCAGCTTTGGACGGCGTTGAGTGTACGCTGTGTTTAGAAGATTTTCAGCGGTTCACCTCGCTGTCAGACAGCCCTTTACGACGGGGAACTGAAGCCGTTATCTCTGCTCTCTTCAAAGCCACCAGACTCCTTCAACTAAAAACAGTATTTTTTATGTTTTAACATGATCATTTAAAAAGCCTAAATTGGACAAAATAAGTTAGATGTCTCACGCTAGTCGTGCTCTTGATTTAATTATTTGCTGTTATTAAACTAAACTGCTCGCCATCTCCTCAGATGTGACAGCTGGCGGAGTGTTAGTTTTAACTGGTAAACACCATCAGGGACCATAAGTGCACAGTTGGTCCTCTTCACACCCCCAGTGAAGGCCCCACTTACACCAACATGTCCTCCTCGGCAACAGCCAATGGCCCTCCATGTGTCAAACGATCCCACAGGGACAGGCTGTCAGTGTCACGTCCCCAGAACTGACAAAAACTGTGACTGACGATGTGTCACCGTGCTTTTCTCTGTCCTGCTTCTTGTGTTTGCTCATATTGACTGCAGAATGCATTGCTATGTCTTCAGCAGCTTTATGCAACATGCTGCATAAAGTTACACTATTTGATTTTTACATGTATTTATGCTGCAAGACAATTTTCTGCTTGTGTAAATTCTAAAATCCTTTAAAGTTATAAGTAATATATTATTGAATCCTGCAAAATGAACTCAAAAAGCATCAACATTTTGGATTTAGGTATTGGTAGAGCTAGAGCTAACCATTATTTTCATTTTCTGTTATTCTGCGGACTATTTTCTGGATTCATTTTGTCTTTAAATTGTCAGAAAATTGTAAGAAAAAAAAAAACGGTCATCACAATGTCCCAGAGCT
The DNA here is from genome assembly GCF_004354835.1 of Perca flavescens. NCBI lineage: Eukaryota > Metazoa > Chordata > Actinopteri > Perciformes > Percidae > Perca > Perca flavescens. The sequence continues at coordinate 40,230,029 of NC_041331.1, forward strand.
CAAAGTAACCTATCCATATTGCTCATTTTGTGTCACCAACAGTCCAAAACCCAAAAATATTAAATTTACAAAGATATGAAACCGATAAAAAGCTGAAAATACTCAAATCTAAGAAGCCAGTACCAACAAATCTTTGCTTAAAAGGTGACTCAAACAATTAATCAATATATAAAAATATTCTGAATACTCAGGTTTTCAGGAATGTTCTGAAGTGGTACAGTACACTGATGTTGCTCTAATTTCTTTTATTATTTTATAAATCAATTTATATAATTAAAACAGAGGTGTGTTCAGGTGCATTCTGGGTGTATTGCTATCTGCAGCAGGAAGTGATCGCGCCATTGACCAACAAAAACCTGATCTAAAGTCAATAACGCAGCATTTCATTGTTATTTTAACAGCAAATTAGTAAAATGCACCTATGCTTATACACAGCACAGGGACGCACAGCAGAACACAAACATGCAAAAGATTAAAAATAAAAATATTTAAATGTGAAATAGTATTATTGTGTATATCTATATATTTTATATTACACTTTATTATGGTTACTGGCGCTTTCACTTCACACACGAGCAGATTAGTTTTTTAGATATCTTCAGTTAAAGAGCTGGATCACAGATAACTTTGATCTAAACTATAATAGGACTACAGAACCCTCAGCTACTCAGAGGCTATTTCTAAACTCAGGAGAAAACAATACATTAATAGGGAAAGTGTACAAACACCTTATAGAAGCACAGGCAGATAATTATTCTCTCCAAAAAATATGAGGGTTGGAACAAAGAACTTCAAATAAATAACTCTGATATAATCTGAAAAGATTGCATAAATATAACCAACACCATTACCACCAATGAGAATCTGCGTCTCATACAATGTCAGCTCATGACAAGGATATACTACTCTAAATCAAAAATAAATAAATCTGATGCCTCTGTCTCCCCTGTTTGTGTAAAATGTGGCACACATAAGGAGACAATAATACACGCTTTCTGGAAATGTGAGAAGGGTTAGTTAGAGATTCAAAAAATGGATTACCAAGACCTGTAAAATTAAAATTGATTTTACAGTTTTGAGCAGTGTCTTCCAAAATACTGACAAGCTAAAATACCCCATTGGATGGATGGTCCTTTTCTCCTCCTTGGTGTATAAAAAAAATAATTTTACAGTATTGGAAGGATACAGAGGCCCCATCGTTACAACAATGGAAAGGACTAATGAAATACTATTTAAGTATAGAAAAATCAATGTTTGAAGATCGGAACAAAAGGCAACAATTCGACAAGGTATGGCAGGACATATATGAAGCATTGTAAATTTAATGGCTAAGAAATAAGAACTAGGTGTGGTGACTGAGAGCTGGAAACCAAGTGGATGTGTGGGTGTGTGGGGGGGTGGGTGGATGTTGGTGGATTTGTGTCAAAATGTGTGTGTTTTGGTTTGTGTGTCAAAAATTTGGAGTAGAACAATGCAGTACAGAGTACAGAGTGTGAAATTACACAGTATGCTGATATATGTATTGCTTCTTTATGGAAATACTAAAAATAATTATAAAAAAAAAATAAAGTCAATAACGCAGCATTTCATTGTTATTTTAACGCCTGCTACACCTCGTGGAGTTTTGGTGGCATAGTGCTCGTGCCATATATGATCTGCTCGTGCACTTTCACTTCATGTATCTCGTAATTTCTCCTTCCTGCTCAGCATATCCTCCATCATAATCGCAATGCGCCGAGGTCCAAACGCGCCTGGCTTTTAAAGGGAATGGGAGATGATCTCTGATTGGTTTATTGCACGTTATGCCCAAAACACACCTATGATTAGTTAAGACACTAAGTACAACCCTTTTGAACCATGCACCCAGCGCACGGACCCTTTTTTCCACCGTCAAACTAGCGAAAGTGGATTTGGACACGCCCTAAACACCCCTGGACCAGGCGCTTCACGCAGTGCACTTAGATCGTTAAAATAGGGCCCTTTGTGTTTGTGTCCACCTGACGAATCTACAGTACAGGCCAAAAGTTTGGACACACCTTCTCATTCAATGTGTTTCTATTTACATTGTAGATTCTCACTGAAGGCATCAAACTATGAATGAACACATATGGAATTATGTACTTAACAAAAAAGTGTGAAATAACTGAAAACATGTCTTATATTTTAGATTCTTTTTTCTGATAACTCTGCAAACCCTTGGTGTTCTCTCAATGAGCTTCATGAGGTAGTCACCTGAAATGGTTTTACCTTCACAGGTGTGCTTTGTCAGGGTTAATTAGTGGAATTATTTCCCTTATTAATAAAAAAGCAAAGGGTGGCTACTTTGAAGAATCTAAAATATAAGACATGTTTTCAGTTATTTCACACTTTTTTGTTAAGTACATAATTCCATATGTGTTCATTCATAGTTTTGATGCCTTTAGTGCGAATCTAAAGTCATGAAAATAAAAAGGAAACACATTGAATGAGAAGGTGTGTCCAAACTTTTGGCCTGTACTGTAAGTCCAATATTCTCTCTCTTTTAGCTTTGTTTTTGGTCTCTACCAACTCCTGAGGGAAACCTCTGTCTCTTTGGCTGCTAAATGCTCCACTATGTTCACCAGCTAGCCTCTACTCTCCAACTGTGTCTGCAACAAAGCTGATGAGAGGGAGCCAAAACAGTAAAGATGTGGGTGGTAAAACAGAAATCAACTCAGTATTGATTGTAGCAGCTTTAATCTTTTCTTTTTTATATTGTTATTTAAATCCCACAGTTAAGCCCCTTTTAATATGACCCTGGCGAGGATTACAATCCTATACATCAAAATCAATGCACCGCTGAATACTCGCTGCTTATATGCTTTTCATTTGCAACAAGGCTGGTGCAGTTTATTTTTCACAACTGTGATAAAGTAACATTAATGCGTCTTGCAGTTTATTCATCGCTTGTAATCTAATTTATATACTTTTGTGTGTGTGTGTGTGTGTGTGTGTGTGTGTGTGTGTGTGTGTGTGTGTGTGTGTGTGTGTGTGTGTGTGTGTGTGTGTGTGTGTGTGTCTTTGCAGGGGGAGGTTTCAGCTCGAGGCTCAGCCATGGAGGGGGACTGCCTCAGCTGTATGAAGTACCTCATGTTCATCTTCAACTTCTTCATCTTTGTGAGTTCTCTGCTCTTTTTTTCCCTGTGGTTTAAAGGTCCCATGGCATGAAAATTTCACTTCATGAGGGGTTTTAGCATTAATATGCGTTCCCCCCCCCCCAGCCTGCCTATGGTCCCCCAGTGGCTAGAAATGGTGATAGGTGTAAACCGGGCCCTGGGTATCCTGCTCTGCCTTTGAGAAAATGAAAGCTCAGATGGCCGATCTGGAATCTTCTCCTCATGAGGTCATAAGGAGCAAGGTTACCTCCCCTTTCTCTGCTTTTCCCACCCAGAGAATTTGGCCCACCCATCAGAGAGAGAGAGAGACATCATGGCTTTCAAAGGAGCAAAGTGGCAGTTGGTCAATCTTCTCCTTGTGTTTGGTTTCTTCTTCTACTGTCTGTTTGTATACAGCGTGCAAGCTTTATGCGCATGCTCCGCCTCTTCTTCTCTCTTTTTTGGTGAATTTCTGTAGCAGAAACAGCGCCACCTATAGGCCTGGAATATGAAGTGGCATGTTGAGTCATTTACAAATGGATCCGGGGGAACGTGTGGACGTGACCTCAACCGCCAAAAATATGACTTATAAGATTCGTGAAATAATCTATAACGCACACAAACCTGGTTTATGAATTCATATCACATCAATCCAGATTTGAACTCCTCACTTCAGGGACACGTTCATGGTCTTTTAACAGTTATCTGACAAGATGTCAAGGTTGCATTACTTTGATTATTTACATTTGATGGAGCTTTGGAGTTTACATTTAAAGAAAACTACAGTTTATTACAACAACAGGGCAGAGGTTACATTTACGTAGCCATGTCAGTAGCATGGATTGTAAAAATGTCGGACAATGTGTCTCCACTTCCTCCCGCTGTACAAAAGTGAAGCTAAAATCTCCCAGATACGGGGGTCAGCCATCTTGTAATTTTGGAGCCAGAGTCTGCGCAGCAGTGATCGGGCAGTGGAGCCACGGTATCAAAGTCCCGCCCATTCACCCGCTCGACCAATCGCGAGTCAAACCCAGCTGTCAATCATGACATTTCACCCCGTTTTTATAGCATCAAATAACTCATCTTGCCCAGCAGTGTTTCCGCAGCTGGGTGGAGAATCTGAACATCCGAAGTAGATACCCTCCTGCCTGAATAATGAACCCTTCCTCTCCCAGCTGGGTGGCTCCTTCCTGCTGGGTGTCGGCGTTTGGGTGCTGGTGGACCCGATGGGCTTCAGAGACATCGTGGCGGCCAACCCGCTCCTGTTCACCGGCGTCTACGTCATCCTGGCCATGGGCAGCATGCTGTTCCTGCTGGGCTTCCTGGGCTGCTGCGGAGCCATCCGGGAGAACAAGTGTCTCCTGCTCTTTGTGAGTCTTCATCTGGCTTTCGTACCTGCATTCACACCTTTAAACTAACTGAATACGAAGTTTAAGAAATGTACTTTAAGGTCCAGTGTGTAACGTTCACAAACTTGTCCTTTTTCATGAATATTTACCACCACCATCAATTCCAAGTATTCCTATTGGCTTGAATTTTGACATTTGCGTTTGCATGAACTGGGGTAGACGCTCCATATTCATGCACCATCTTGAAATACGTTAGCCGGTAAGGGACATACAGGACATACTGCTGTCACACGATAAACTCACAGGTGCTGCTAATGCTGCTAATGGGTATCGTAGCTTCCCGGCCCCGGCAAGTTTGAAGAAGGAAACATGGAGGACCGCACGTATTCATAATTAGAGATGGTCGATACCGCCTAAAATGCTGGTATCGGTATCGGGAAGTACTGGAGGTTATGCACCGATACGCATAATAAAGTCCTAAAGAAAATCTACGTTAGTTTATTTTTGTTCTTTTTCGTTATAACTATAAAAGAAAGTTCTGTGGCATTCCTTGTTTGCGTTTGTTCATGTTTCACAAAGAGTTTAACCTGAGCCCGACCAACAACAAAGATAGAAATCATATCACATCCATACAGGGATAGTAGTATACAGTTGTTAAAATATATGACACGCTGGTATCGGATCGGTACTCTGTATCGGCCGATACGCAAGTTCAGGTATCGGAATCGGTATCGGGAAGCTAAAAATGGTATCGGACCATCTCTATTCATAATCCACATTTCAGGAACAGGAGTCTTCTACTTCTCCGCCCAGAAAAAGAAAAAAAGGAGATTAAAAAGAGCAAGAGAACGGCTTTTTGAAGCGTGAAGGCTACCGTAGCTGTAATACGCACTTTGAACTGCGTGGCGGCGAGAGAGTTGATTGCGATATATGATCTCAACGCTAGATGGGAGAAATTCCCACACACTGGACCTTTAAGGACTGTACTGTAGTATTACTACTTGAAGTTAAATTTCTAAGAATTTCTTCCACAACAGACACATTGTCTGCAGAAAGGGACAAACCGGAAACTTCACTCAGGAGTTTTCACGCATGCCGATCACGTAGTGACACTAAACCGCTTTATGTAGCATGTATCTGTAGCATCTAAATAACAAATGAATCCAGCAAGGATGCAAACTAAACTGCACTGCTGTGTGAAGTCATGTAGCTCTGTATTTGTGGATAATATGACTGAAACGTGCAGAACGAACGCCTCATCACAGAGAAACATCAGCTTGTTAAAGAACAAAGAAGAAGTTGATTTGTTTGGTTTAGATTTAGTATTGACTCACTCTTTAGGTCTGAGAAGTCCTCACACAGTAGTAGGATCTCTTTATTGATCCCAAATCATCAATAAAGAGAAGACTAATAAGTAAGAGCACAATGTAAGTAAAGTGAAGCAATCAACATGTAGTCAGATCGTATTTATTTTTCATCTCTTTTAGCTCAAGGCCAGTGTCTCAAGAGTCCATATTAAACAGAAATACAATATCCCTCATATACACATCATATGTTGTTATATTTTAAATAAATAAAGAAATCTGGTAGAAATGGGCCGAGTATACGCTGTGAAGTACCGTTAAAGACGCTATCCCTGTGTGTCATTTCATTGCATAAACACGTTATATGTATGTGTGATGCAGTTGTGAAGCTGCAACCAGAAGGAAACTGAGTTAGAGAGAAAATAACTCTTCATCCTCCATTAAATGCTGCTTCTCAGTTATGTAAGAGCAGAGTGAAACAATACAAGTGCGCCATCTAGAGGAATGGAATGCTGCATAGCTGCAAGACAAGTATGAGATTATTACTATCAGTGTTTATTTAATAAATCTTTATTTTCACCCGATAGATAACTTACAAAATATGATGTATGTTGCGCAAACTGAGACGATCTTTTTGCTAAAATCTATTAAAATATAATCATGACTCTGATATGTTTAGAATCATTATGAAGCATTTGTTCAGAAAGGCTGTGCAGAGTATTTTTGTTATTGGAGTATTATTCATTTAGTTCCGTGTTTAACACTTGTGACTTTTTGTCTTTACTGGTTTCAGTTCTTCATGCTCATCCTCTTCATCTTCCTGGCCGAGCTGGCAGCTGCCATCCTGGCGTTCCTATTCAGGGAACATGTGAGTACAGTCTCTGCATCAGTCTGTTGTAAATGGAGCTTTAAGTTAATCAGTACGGACAGTTCTCCACATCGCTGCGAAGGAGGGTCTGGCTAGTCCACACAGCATTCTGGGATGGGAGAAAAACGTGCTCTGGTTTATTGGCATTTGTTGAGCGGAGCCACGGTGCTGCTACAGAATAGCGTCTGGAAGGAACTTGTTTTGGTGGAACATGTGTACGTTCAAAAGTAGTTTTAGGCGTGCAACAGAAAACTCAGATTGGACAGATAGTCTAGCTAGCTGTCTGGATTTACCCTGCAGAGATCTGAGGAACAGTTAACCATAGTCCTCACAAATCCACCGGAGGTTAGAACGCCAACACAGAGACAGAGGAAGGTGACGGACATCTGGCCGAAAATGAGAGACATCCGTCGGAATTTCCGGCAGAAACCGAACGATAACGGAAGTGGAACGCCGTAGATATATAGACTAGTTGTGCCGTAACAAGAAGACAGAGACAGGTTTAAACAACTAATGTGATACAGTTTCTTTCTGTGGAGTTATCCTACATTATAGATGGATTTTTATTATATTCTCAAAAGAAAAATTGTAAAAAAAAATGTAATTGAAGATCGCCCCCTAAATCTTATCCCAAGTCTAGACTGCAAACGTCACGTCAACATCTCGCTCCACTGAAGTGACTGTCTGTACTGGCTCGTCGCGCCCGAGCATTTCAAAGCGTTGAGCAGCCAAAACTTTCTGTGCAGTTTTTGCTTTAACGCTAAACAGTCACTATGATTACATGCACCTAATATTCCGTTTTTTTATCCTGAAAAAGACGATATTGCGACTAAGCTGTTTACATAATAATGAAAGTGAGTATTCCCGTTTACATGTAGCCGTACAAAACAGGATTTTCTCAAAGTTTACCAGCGGCGGCGGACTTGTTGGGCCGTGTGACCACAGCGTCTCTCTTTCATTCCTTCAACCAGCTTCTTGAAAAGGTCGGCGTAGCAATGTTTGCAAAAATCCAAAAACCTATTGGCATCCAAGTCTTTGATAATGTTTAAAAGTAGCTGTGTTTCTCCTTCTCATCGGGTCTGCAGCCTTGCAAACTGTTGGCTGGTTGGTTTGTGTAAGCAACCATAGCAACGCACAGAGCTGACCATAAACCTGCGGTGAAAACCCTGAGTGAGACTCATATTCTGGATGTGCTGTATATATGTCCAAACAATGCCTCTAAAACCTGAATAATACCGGAATATCCCTTGTCTTAATCGGAAAATGCTATATTCGGAAAAAAGCCTTATTAGGGATATCCAACTGGAATATGCTGTTTACATGACATGTATCAAATTCTGAATATTGTAATATATTCGGAATAATAGTGGAATATTGGTGTGCATGTAAACGTACTGAATGTTTCCCCCTCATACTCTCACAGATGTGGACAGCCGCCACACACACACTTCTGTTTATGCTACCGTACGTTGACATCAGTGTACACAGACGTGTTTGCTCAGGTGCAGTCAACGTGTTCAGTACGTGTGGTCATACATTTTGAGTTGCACGTGAACATCTGTACAAACCCTTACGAACATAGGGCTGGGCGATATGGAGAAAATCAGATATCACGATATTCTTGACCAAATACCTCGATATCGATATTGCAGCGATATTCTAGGGTTGACAATTGGTGCTTTTACAAAATACGTTCAAACTTAGATTTTAGATAAATAATCATTAGTAATGTGGACATAATGTCAAAGTGGGGAAAAAGGCAAATAATAGAACAGTCTGGTGAGTTCAGAAAAGTACATCACTTTACTGTAATGCAGCCTTTAAAACCAGGAAAAGACACTTATGTCATATCACGATATTACGATATCCAAAATCTAAGACGATATCTAGTCTCATTACGATATCGATATAATATTGATATATTGCCCAGCTCTACATGAACATGAGCAGGTTACAGAATTTACGACATGCAAAACCATCGCAGCTTCATGGTTACAGAAAATATAGTTTGAGCTGGAGTCGGATGGATACCTGATTACTTGTTTACTGAACTGTGTCTGTGTCCAGTTAACCCGAGAGTATTTCAGCCGGGAGCTAAAGCGTCACTACCAAGGACACAACAACACTGACGTCTTCACATCCACATGGAACGCCATCATGACCACGGTGAGTCTCCATTTTATAATTACCACTCCTTTCTTTTGCGTTCGTCCCATCTTATATGATCAACCCAGTGTGCCACAACACCATCCGTGTGTACCTCGTTCTGTTCCCTCCATACAGTTCGACTGCTGTGGCGTAAGTGGCCCCGAGGACTTTGAGGAGAGCCTCTTCAGGCTCCTCAGCCCCAGTAAGATGGTCCCCGAGGCCTGTTGCCAGAGGAACAGTTACCCCGGAGACGTCAGTGTGGAGCAGTGTGTGAGCGGCAGCATGGTCTTCAGACACAACAAGGTCAGTAGAGAAAACATGAGAAATTCAAAAAACACCTGAAAGCAGAGCGCTGGAAGACCCTTTAAGTAGAAGCAGAAGTGCAGCAATTTGAGAACAATCCACTACACTACTAGCCGCGAACCGGGCTGCAATGTTACCCTTTAGGACAAATACGCAACGTCAACTTCCATCCACTAAAAGTGTTGTTTTTGCCATGTGCATAACACATGCATAACAGGCTCCGATTATTATTCTAAGTGTCTGACAAAATTATGGAAAGAGATAGACCTTTATGTTTAAGAGTAAAATCCTTTTTGTTTAACCAGAAAAAGCTCAGAGATTGCTATCGCTAAACCCACCAGACTCCATTCAAATAAACAGCACTTTTAGCGTGTTAGAGCCAGCATATTTCCACATGTAAATCAGTAAATAATGGGTTTATTTCAACCAAACCAGGGTGGTGATTGTTGGAACAGTGGAAAGACGAACAAAGACAGCTTTTAAAAGTTTTATTTTGTTTCTGTCGACTTTGAATGAAGCGTGTTTTACATGGATAAAATTACTGTCAATTTAAATAGAGTCTGGTGGGTTTGGCAATAGCGATTTCTATAGCTGTTTTTATGTAAAACAAAAAGAATCTTGATCTTTAACAGATAGGTGTAACTCTGAAAGGATCCTTTCCATAATGTTGTCAGACACTTAGAATAATAATCTGAGCCTGTCAACGGCAAAACTAGCACATTTGTCAATGTAAATTGAAGGTGCAGAATTGCCCTATTAACTTATATTGTATCTTGTCAGCAGAGGTGGGTAGAGTAGCCAAAAATTGTACTCAAGTACTGTTACTTCAGAATAATATGACTCAAGTAAAAGTAACAAGTAGTCATCCAAATAATTACTTGAGTAAGAGTAAAAAAGTACTTGGTGAAAAAGCTACTCAAGTACTGAGTAACTGTTGAGTAACGTCTGATTTATTTTTTAACACAAGCATTCAATCAGACGGACAAAAATACATATAGTTCATCCATAAATAAAATAAAATTAATTAATTAATTACAAAATAGCTTAAATTAAAATAATCCAGGTAAATTCAAGTACTTAAAAAATAAAATAATAATACATAAAAATAAATAAGCACAAGTAACACAAATTTCCAAACCTTTAGGCCTATACTTGTTTACCAGGCTCTGCAGGCAGAACTAGAACAAGGTAATGGAGCTGCTGTTTCGAACTTTTACTAAAGGTAAACTTGCCTTCATTATGAGGGCAGAGGCCTGGACTAGAAAGCAAGATTTGGGGTTAACGAGGTAACTTCAGGTTCAACCCAGGGTTTTCTGTATCACGAAGGTACCGGGTTCAATCGCCATGGTAACATCTGCTGGACGCCTAACCTGGTCGGAAGCAGGTTATATTGGAGATCAGAGATGAACCAGTGTAAAAGCACCGCCTACTGACCAATCAATACTCGATTGATAACGGCGTCACCGTTCTTATAGAGGATGAGGTAGAGAGAGAGAGAGAGAGAGAGAGAGAGAGAGAGAGAGAGAGAGAGAGGTAGAGAGAGAGAGGTAGAGAGAGAGAGGTAGAGAGAGAGAGAGAGAGAGAGAGAGAGAGAGATGCGCTCATATAACAAAACATTTAGAGACAGACAACCCCGTTAACATTCCCTGATGGATATATTTATGAAATATATAGATTTTAATGTAACGGAGTAAATGTAACTCGTTACTACCCACCTCTGAACATCAGTCACACAAAAACATGGGAAAATAGGTCCAGGTTGAAAAAAACTGAAGTTACCCTTTAACAACTTTATATACTGTGCTGGTCTGTAAAGGCAGTGATTCTAAGAAAAAAACTGTGTAAATCAGTGTTGCCATCTCTAAAACATGATATTGTTTCATAATTGAATAAAACCTTGCTTGAAAAGAAGTTCAATGTTACGTTAAAAATGATTTACACCCAGGTGAGTATTATAATGCCACGCACGTTTAAATGCATAGTCTGAAACATGTTATGACAGAAAAATGGACACACCACAGTGTCAGAATAATGAAATATGGTTGTATAACCAGTTAGCCTTCTTCATATCTGTGTGTTGTGTTCCTGCAGGGCTGTTACTCTGCAGTGGTGGACTACTTTGAGACGTACATTTACACAGCAGGAGCTCTGGCCATCGTGGTGCTGACAATTGAAGTAGGTTTTCTCACTTCTTTAGTATTCTTTAAATACTGAATCTGAATTTTAAAAGATTGTTCTTATTTTGATTTAAGGGATTCAGGACAGTAATGTTTTTTTTTAATTACAAAAACCAAGTTAAAAACAGCAACAATACATTGAAACATTCCACATTCTACATTAAAGTAATAATTAAGACATGGGGCCCTATCTTGCACCAAGCGCAATTGCCTTTGTACACCAACGCATGTATCATTCCTATTTTGCACCCGACGCACAGTGGATTTTTCCCTCCACAGACGCATGTCGGTAAATTAGGGAATGTATTTGCGCTCCCGGGGGCGGTTCAGCGATAAGAGGAGGCATGTTTTATGTCCTATTTTGCAGTTTCAGAAAACAATTCCGCCACTGACCGGGAAAAACCTGGTCTAAAGTCAGTAGCACGTTATTCAGATGCTATTTTAGGGGCGCATGCTTGGCCATGATGTAGCGTGTGCACAACACGCATACACTTCTCTCATCTACACGGACGCAGCAGTTCCCATTTTTGCAAACCAAACATAATTACAAAGAAAAATATTACTGAAAATGCGCTTCAGGTGTTTGGATCGATCAGGAGGAACTTTACAGTGCAGTCCTCAAAAAGTCCCAGCATTCTTTGTGGCTTGTTGTGTTTTACACATTTCCATGAATCATGGATGTGTTGATGACATAAATGAGGAAATATTAGCGGACTTAAGGAGACGTGGTGTTGAACTACGATGGGGCGGAGATGGAGTGGGGGGAGGAGGAAGGGGACCAACAGGTGCAGGTGGTGCGTTTGGAGACCCACGCTCCATGGCTGCAGCAATCCTCTCCAGACTTGAGGAGATGGGCCCGAGAGGCCGCAGCAACATCGCCACCCGGTCAAGACATTTATTACTTTGCCGCATCCCGGACAGCTCCCGATAGCGTGCGCCAGGCAAATCAACCGTCATAATAGCAATCCGCCATGGAACAAGCGCGCCTGCTCTTAAAGGGAATGTGAGATGACGCTCTGATTGGTTTTTTGCACGTTACGCCAAAACCACACCTAGCTACTTCAGACCAACCCATTTTAGATTTGCGTCGGGCGCAAGACTCATTTTTCCCGCCGGTATCATAGCAACAGCGCTCGAGATCCGCCCACAAAGCTATTGCATTTTGCGTTTCATACTTGCGTTTCAGATCGTTAAAATAGGGCCCTGAATGTTGCAGGTTAGTTTTTAAGATGACCGAAGGAGCTTAAAGGGTAACTACCGTTTTTTTCAACCCTATGTTCCTATGTTTTTGTGTCTAAGTGACTGATGGGAACAACAATCTTTGACATTGGTCCAGTATTAAGAGAGATCGCTGCAGTCCGCAGCAGAGAAACAAGCTACAATGTAAGTTAATAGGCCAATTGTGCAGCTTGTATTTACCTTCACAAAAGTGCTCGTTCTGGCGCTGACAGACTATTATTGTTAGTGTCTGATAACATTATGGAAAGGATTTCTAAACAGGTCGACCTTTCTGTTAAATGGTAAGATCCCTTTTTCAACATAAAAATATCCACGAAATTGGGTGGCTAAGGTCATTTTAGCATCGTAAAATACACTTAATTCAAAGTCGACAGAAACAAAATAAAACTATGAAAAGCCGTTTTGGGTCGTCTTTCTACTTTTCCAACCATCACAACTCTAATTTGGGTTGAAATAAACACAGTTTACCGAGTTATATGTGAAAATATGTTTGCTCTATACATGCTAAAATTATTGCTTTTTTAAATGGAGTCTGGTGGGTTTAGCGCTAGCGACTTCAGAGCTGTTTCTGGTTGAACAGAAAGGTCTCAAAGAGGTTTTAAAGGTCTATCTCTGAAGGGATCATTTCCATAATGTCGTCAGACACTTAGAATATTAATCTGAGCCTGTCAGTGGTAAAACAAGCATTTTTGTGAAGATAAATACAAGGTGGACTATTGCCCTATTAACTTACATTGTAGCTTGTTTCTTCACTGCCGACTGCAGCGATCTCGTGTAATACTGGACCAATGTCAAAAATTGTTGTTCCCATCAGTCACTTAGACAGACTTAGGAAAATAGGGTTGAAAAAACTTAAAACTTTTAAACTTTAATCTTAAATCAATATTTAAAGAGTCTAATATTCTGCAGAACTGCTGGAATAGGGCTGTCCTCGACTAAAGAAATTCTTAGTCGACTAACACATATGATTTTGTCGACTAATCGATTAGTTGATTTAATTGACAGAGCTGTGCGCTTTGAGAGGTGGTTAAGACTAGAAAAGCACAATATAAATGTAGTTAATTAACCATCTGTAAAACGGAGTTTCTCTACAATTAATCCTGCAAAAGCACCACTTTAAATCTTGTGTTTACCATAATGTGCTCAGAAGTTTCATGGAAATGAGTAATTAAGCATGAATAAGCATAAAAAATTAAATGAAATCTTAGTCGACTAAGACCAAAACGACCGATTAGTCGACTAATCGACTAAGAGGTGGCAGCCCTACTGGAATCTTTATTTTGTTTGTATTAAACAAGAGTAAGGCCCTAAATTATCGGTTACATGTTGTTTATCTTCAAGCCAAAGATCTTTAGTTGCACAGTTTAAGGCAGATTTAAGGCACTACAGGTGAAGGGAGGGAAAATATTTTTACTGATATTTATCACGATTAAACTTTCCCCATTTGATTACTGACATTAGACAATAGTTTTTTGAATTATAGGTGTTCTAAAATGTTTTGTTCAAATATGCAAATGAGGCATCGCTTATTAAATATATCATAATTTGCATACAACAGAAATGTGAACATTGTTTTAAGCCAGGTTGAAAATGCGTGCTTCATTTTGTTGACATATTAAAGTCAAAGGTTTTTGAAGAGCGGATTTTGGATATATCTTATTATCACCCCATACATCAGAACACCTTCAATTAAAGTGTAACCACAAAACCTTTAAATATATGGATTGTAAAATTCAGACATTTTGAAGACCGGTCAATGTTATAGAAACATAACTATACAGAATCATGTTTTTCCAGCAGTTATTTATTTTTGAACCCCTTCTGATCTGTGTCCCGTGTCTCTCTGCAGCTCTTCGCCATGGTGTTTGCCATGTGTTTGTTCAGAGGCATCCAGTAACCGCTGCGTCCACACGCATCATCACCAGCCGTCAGAAAGGCACAAGCAGAAGCAAAACAAAAACTGTAAAATATGGAATGTATTTTGTACAGTGATAGTTTACGTGTCTCATTGGTTTTGTGACATCATTTTGTACTTCGCAGCAGCAGCAGGGCGTTTGAGGTACTGCTATAGTCACACACAGGAAGTAATCCGCCCTCTGAGGATGAGGTTTTTCTCAAAAGTAAAGGATTAACACTGGTGCTAAGTCAACTTCTTCAAGCTAAACACTGAGGGCACACTGGTTTATAGATGGCCACTTCAGTCAGGGACCAATCTGTGTCCTGGAAACTGGTCCCAAAGCTGGAAACACACACAATCTATGGCCCGATTATAACTTCAAGGTGGCCATGATGATTGATTTTTCAGGATCTTGGAGGGTCTGCACAACACAGTTCAGGTACAAGCACATGTGAGCCTCAGAATAGTCAAAGCTGTCAGGATTACAACAGAAATGTGAATCAACAGTGGACATGAGATGCATAACGGGGCCTCACGCAAGAACATTTTTTGTATTCTCATCATAAACCTCTTTTTACCGCGAGGTTTGCTTAACTGCACAAATTTGTTGTCAATCGCATCGTTTGAACGTAGAGGATATAGAGGTTTACTCCTCGACGCAGCGGGCCTTGGTCCGACTCTTACCTGCACCCCTTTGCTGCATGTCATCTCCCCTTTCATTTCTTCAGCTGTCCTGTCAATAAAGGCCTAAAAATGCCCAAAAATAATCATCTTAAAAATAAAAACATTGTGTCCTTAGAGCAGAGGTGTGATAAAGGAGGGATGGTGTGACATGCGGATAAAAAACCTCTTGAAATCTTGTTAAAGCCACAAAGTTGATCCTGGTTTTTGTCAGAAACAAACGTGATCCAACAAGGCCCAGCGCTGGCCAATCACATCCCTGGTAGATTAGATGGACGCCGTATTTCTGCGGTTCGACTCACAATCGTCTTAACGAACATTCAAAAAAGTTTGTCACCTCATTCGGTTTCCGCCCCAAAATGTCAAAAGTCAGTTTCATCCGCGCGCAAAGAAATCAACTTTGCGAGCAGAGTTTACCGCCGCGAGCACAGCAGACACTCGCGGGCGCGTGGTGGCTGCTCTGTGCGCGTGCTGCTTAGTTTTATACGCGCAGGTGCCATTCTCTCCCTGTTTAGTTTTTTACGTCCGCAGCCGCCTGTACTGTGCACTCTCGATCGTTGAATTGGTGCGCGAAGAGTGATATCTGCGTGTGTGAAATGATATAATTTGCTCATGGATGGATGGACGGATGTTTTATCGTGCTTGCGAGATATGACTTAAATCGGACGCCATGCACCTTGGTCTGGGAGAGGGGAAAAAAAACACTCTGGTTTGTTTGTAATTTCTTTTAACCAATCAGAACCGTGCTGGGCGGCGCTGAGCCCTTTATAGTAGAAATACTGAGAGGGGAGGGACTTCAGGCTTCAACCCATCATTGTACATCCTTTGAGCCAGACTTCGTGGGAGGAAACCAAAGCACACAACACTCAAAGGGAGAAGAGAACATGCAAACTCCCCACAGATAGGCCCGGACCGATAGGACCCAGTTCTCAGCAGTGCTAACCCCTGAGCCACCGTGCCGCTGTATCATAGTGTTTCTAATCGCCGTGCTGTGTTTTGGAGTCTGATAAGCCTTCACAGTGTTTCCTTTAGGATTTTTTTTTTAGCCATGGGGGCAGGTCTATCTGAACAACAACCAACATTTTGACAAAAAAAACTACATCAACACAACAGTATGTGGAGTTAAACTGGACGGACCCAATAACCTCTGAATAGTTCTACTTGTTAAATTGCAATGTGAGCGGCAGCCAGTGCATTATGTCGGCAGGACAATTTAAAAGGCAACCGCGACTACATTGTGCGTCTGCCCTATTTCTGATACCGTGGCGGCAGAAATTTTGCCATGGCGGGCCGCCACTACAAAAATCAACATAGAGGAAACACTGCTTCAGTCTCCTGCATCTGTTTCTCAAACTTTCAAGTCTCACTGATACCTGAAGTGTCAGCTGTGAACAGAGTTCTTCATACAATACAGACTCTAAAGGAGCTGCTGGAGTCAGATTGACAACATTTCCCGACCAACTAATAGAATATAAATAAAATATCACCTAAACATAAATTAGGTAAAACATTGTTATTCTCAATCATGTTTTTTTCCCCTGTAGAGAAATGCAAACTACCTGGACACGGCTCGTACGACAGGACATTTCTGAAGGCAACAAATTCAATCTTCGTACAAAATGTTCTTGCATGAGGCTCATTGTCAACAACACAAGTCATAAATCATTAAACGGGACGTCAGAGTCTCTTCACATTAAAAAATAAATGTTTGTTTACAATAGTCTGTACACCCGTGCAGGGTTCAGTGTAAAGTATTACAATGAGGAGTTTTCCGTATTTAAGTTTTGTCGTGGAGCACCTGTAAATAAATGCAACTTCACAACATGAGATTGAATGTGTTCATATGTAAATAGGCCTCAGTGGGGCTGTGCCAGTGTACAGTGTGATCATGTTGATGTTGTCAGTAGTTAAATGAAATTTAGTTTGGCTAAACTATCATTTCACTGTTAATTGTGTTTTCAGTTGATTTGTATAAATGGCACTGATTGATATTAAACTAATTTCTGTGATTTTAGTGGTGTGACATTTTATTCATCCTTCATACAAAAACACAAATGTTATTTTTGCCCCATGAGGGTCCAAACCGACCTCATAATGCCTGTTTAGTTAACCCTAAGCAGAGGTGGAAAGAGTACAAAAATATTCTACTTAAGTAAAAGTAGGATTACTTTGATGAACTTTTACGTGGTTATATGTAACTTTCAGTTTGTGTTGATTCTAGTGGCCACTTTGGACAAAAGCGGTAGCGTTTTTACCACAACTGTCATAAAGGTCTTTTCTATATGGTGCTGTAGTGCCCACTGTAAAAATAGTAGGCCAACACAAACACTGAGTAAAGGGGAAACCTTTGCGCTAAATGGAAGGGGGATTGTAATTATGTTATATGCTACTGACGTGCAACCACATCGCGCCTTGTAAAATTATTTTCTGAATGAAATAGACATATTACATACTTTAGGACCAATTCGGGGTCGTTTTTGAATTATTTACAATCCCGTACTTGTCTCCATCTGTTGAAAGCCCGACCGAAGTGGACTCACGTTGTCTTTCACTTCCCTTTTTTTTTTAGCTTCTTTTGATTTCCTTCTTTTCTGTGATGGTTCTCCCCCAGTATCAGCCATAACTACAACAGATAACTTCTAAAATACAATTTGAATACAGTTAGGCCTATATAAAGAAATCTCCTGCTTCCTTTTACCTGGCTATAAAGGCTGGGTACGCTAACACAGGCTTTTTCGGTGTAACCAAGAAATCTGTGACCCTTAAGAATGTGTGACTGTAGCACCGTCTTTCTGTCGCAAATCATTCTGTGACTTGGCGGGAAAAATCAAACCCGGGCAGAGGCCTTACTAAAAACTATATAAAAATGACGTTCTTTTCACTTGTAGTCTCGTTTGCTGTTACAGGTCATGTATGATCATTGTAAGTGACAGAGCTTAAGAAACATTAAAAAGTTACATAAAGTCACTTTAAAATGTAGCAAAGTACAATACTTCAAAAAAACATACTTACTGTATGTAAAAGTGAAATTACAGATTTTAAAAACTACTTTAAAAAGTAAAAGTTCACAAAAAAACTACTCAATTAGAGTAACCTGAGTAATAGTAATTATTTACTTTCCACCTCTGACCTTAAGAACTTTTAACTTATCGTTTGATAATTGTGAATGATTCAGCCATCTTTGGGTGTTTATACAGCATGGGCTGTTTTTGTTAACTCCTTCCCTAAAACATGATTAACTTGATGAAAGATGGACAGATTCTTTTGTAACGTCCGTTAGGATTTCCCCCATCGCACAAATACTGCTGACTCCTCAAACGAAAAACCAAAACACAGGATCACATGTCAAGGAGTCTTGTGGTGCCTGGTAACCACAGATTCAGTGCATCACCATGATGTTGCGGCTTGTAAACTGATATGACTGTGAAAACAAAAGTGATAAGAGGCAGGCAACATTTCTGAACTTTGTGCCGCAGGTCCTTGATATTCCTGAATTATATTCACACATTCAAGTATTTGAACGTGTGGAGTGAATCCATCACCAAATGTGGAGAACACCTCTCGAACAGACTGGGACGGCTGCACTGTACCTCGGACTGGTCCTGTCACATTTGGTTGGAGAAGGTACGTTTTATGACACAAAGAATCGGATGTAATTCAGCAAGTTGAAAGTGTCTATTTGTTTAGATGAATGTATCACAAGATGATCTTATTGATTAGATTATTCACATTTCTGAATTACTAAAGCAGTGGTTCCCAAACTTTTAGGTCTGAGGTACCCCCACAGCCCTGGCAGATGAACTCACGTACCCGTCATTAATTTCCAAATGTATTTTGTGATTGTTGAGCTGTCAATATTTAGTTTGGTCAGCAATCGTATTACTGTAGTTTCAACCGTTCATTAATTACTTTTAGCGAATAATTTTAAATGTTTTTTTTTTTTTGCCATTTCAGGCCTTTATTGGGTAGGACAGCTTAGACATGAAAGGGGAGAGAGAGGGGGAATGACATGCAGCAAAGGACGGCAGGTCGGAACCAAACTCGCAGCCACTGTGTCGAGGACTGAGCCTCTGCATATGTGCACACGCTCAACCAACTGAGCTACCCAGGCACATAATTTGAAGTGTTTAATCATTACTTTTAGCTATTTCTGCCATTTAATCATTACTTTTAGCTAACTATTTCAACCATTTAATCATTACTTTTAGCTAACTATTTCAACCCCGAATGTAACTTAGTCCAGTTTATTCTTCCGAGGCGAATAGAACGGGCAGCAAAATTACGAATCCCACTATGGCCACGCCAAGACCCGCCCTACGAAGCAGCTTGATTGGTTGGGGTTAGGCATTTCACCTCGAGTGGTTAAGGTTAGGGTTAGGGGATTGGTCAGGGGATAGGACCTGTACATGTAAGCATGGACGCCTGGCCAATAGTAGTGTGTGAACGCAATTGAAGGGCGGGTCTTGGCGTGGCCATAGTGGGATTCGTAATATCGCGAACGGGCAGCTACGTGCGGGGTCCGACCATGCTGTATTTGTTGCTATCACCTAGCAACCGTCTCTCCGTGAGGAAAGCTGTGAAAGCCGGGTGAAGTTTTCGGAGGAATCGTAGCCAAATCAGTCTAATACATTGATGCTATCAACACAAAGTTTAGGAGCGCAATGCTAATGATTTAGTTCGAAGTTCCCGTGACGTGACGTTTCCAGTCTACGGTTCAGACTCAACCACACGGAGCTCTGAAGCAGACCTGTGGGTCTCTTAGTGTCCACTCTCTCTGTAAAATGCAGCGCAGCCTCAGGTTCATGGACGCGCTCAGCTGTGGACATGCTGCGGCAGATGTGTTGCGTTTGTGCTCCGTGTATTTCTGTAGTTTCGGGTTTCTACCTCCGACGTAGAGCAGCGTACAGCCACTTCCATAGCTAAACTCTTTGTCTCATTCAGAGACCAGAGACCCAAACGGGGCTCTGTGTCTGTCAGAAGGTCTGAGATCTACCGTATCAGCAGAGCAATCACGTAATGCACGACAGACTATGGTGCAGGTATAGATTATTTTCTGAAATATAGCTTGTGACTTTATTCTTGTACTTTATTCCTATTATCACTTTATTTTTCTCACTTTATTTATCACGACTCCTCCAAATCACAGAGAACACAGATAAGGGTGATTCTTTAACTACTTTTCATGTCCCTGGGTAAAATAATAAAAACTAAAAAACATTTCTTCTTTTTTGTTTTTGTCACACTTACCTCACCCTAAGGGTAACCTATAAAAAATGTATCATGGCTCAATTATTCTTTTTATTATATAATAGGAGGCCTTTAATGCATGGTTTTTACTGTTTTCCCTCTGTCCCTAAACCAGACTTTACATCTTCAACCTTGCTTAGGTTTAAATTAATTACTTAAATAATGTAGATTTCAAGTACAAATGATAAAATAGTGTCTATTTCAATTATACATAATATATATTGTGATATTTATTCATATTTTCTTATATTTTTCATAAGTAGAACCCTTGTCCCTTGGGGTCACTGTCATTTCCACCACGCTGTACAAAATATAATACTGGGATCATTGTTTAAGGTTTGTGTACCTAGTAACCATAGCAACAGAAACTCCACAGTGGAACACATGGCTGGATGAAATGGTGTTGTGTACAGGGGGTAATGAAAAGAAGAAAAATCAAGGTAAATATGAGTAAAACTGAGAGTATGTTTATTGGTCGTCATTTCCAAACAGCTCCTATTTCACATGGACGTAAAAATAACTGGATCAATTTAATTTAATAATGTGTAATTTGTGTATATTTAATGCTAACTCTAAAACTAATACTAGCAGGCTAACATAGCATGAGATTTTAGAGGGAAAGTGTGGAAATGTCATTTCCACGACAGTCATTTCCACCACGGTGTTCATTGTGGTGGTAACGACAGATTGTGGTGGAAATGACATTGTTTGTGCTAAACAGCTAATTATTTGGACTATAATACTAAAACTTTAATGTAAAAAAACATTTAAATTCAAAAACAGTTAAATAAAACATAACTGAACTTTTGGCCCATAGGCAAGTTTGACATATACAATTTAGCAAATACAATGTCTATTTAGTCTGATTCAACTTGTTATTCCACATCATTACGTTTGACAATACATGGATTTACGACATAACACACATGACAGTAACGTATAAAGAGATGATAGAGTGATTATATAGAGTAGGCCTATTTCACACTGTTCCTTAAAGGGATACGCCACCATTTGTTGAAATAGGGCTTATCACGATCTCTTAGCTTAGCGTAGTGAATGGAATCCTATGTTGCCGGTTAGCATGTTGTGAGTAAAAGTGAGCCAACAAAAGACAAAAAAACAACCTAATTACTTTCACTGAGACAAAAAAATGCATTGGCCCACCTATCTACAGCCAGGGTAGACCGTGATAAGCCCTATTTCAACAAACGTGGCGTATTCCTTTAAGGACTGAAAATGTCCCAGGTGCTATTCTTTGGGCCCTTATGCATCCCTGTGGAATGTCTCTATTCGAAAAGACAGCTATATGGTATGCTCCTGAATATTTAGATAAGTTGCTCGCTGATTGGTTGAGGAACCACATACACATACATTGGAGACGAGACAGCATGTCTCATATTTCAGACACTGCAACTTTATAAATTGTCTGCTATTTCGATATTAAATTCACTTCAGAGTTTTTTTATGGGAGAAATCAACTATATAAAGCACAAACATGGGCCGTTTTACGAAAGTGTATGGATAATTGCAAATTTGGTAAGACGTGTCTGACTTCAGGAGCTCCACACAGTCTTCATACGCAGGGGAAGTCACCGTTTGTGGGTTACTGGACTAACGGGGCTCGGGGCTCCGCAGAGCTCTGCGGAGCTGGCTGGCTGCTGGAATAACTATTGTATATTTACAGTTTGAATTTGGTCACGGCATGTATATCACAGATACCCTAAGGACTTACAAAGCTAACGCTTGTGTCCCATTTCAATTTAATGTTTTTTTTGTGAATTTGAGGGGTTTTGTTAGCTGCTAGTGTCCCTTCAATCCTATGGGTAAAGATCGTGACTAGCTGCAGACCCTGGAGCTCCGTCAGGGCCTCGGCATTTGGTAGTCCAGTAACCCAGAAACGGATATGGAGCTGTGAAGGAGGACATGCCGGGCGGCAGGGCAGCACTGGCCGCTGTCACGTTAGCCAGCTGAGCTCCTGCTGAACTCCAACACAGTCGGAGCAGTTGATGTCAACTATGAGCTTTGTTGAGATTCGCCCGTTTTCAGCAGCAGTTTCAAATTGTGAGATTTGCAGAGGAACGAGGTGTCAATGGGATTTTGCAGTTCTATGTATGTCCTATTTTACCCACCAAACTGTCGTTTTTTAACTATGACAAGGTAAAATCGGGTTTGCATTCTATCACCCCTTTAAGTACAGTGTTTTTGCTCTGGGTCAGCGTAGGCATATAGCATATAAGTTTGCAATTTCAAAATATTTTGCCTATTTTATCTGTTATTCAACATTATATTCAACTAGTTATATTAAACTTATATTAAGGTAATGATGACAAAGGGTTTGCTCTAGTTTGCACTAGTTCGTACTTAGTTTGCTGAGTTCAGCATGTAGAAAACAGTGAAGAAATTATTTGTTGATTTTTAACACAAATTCATGTTTTTTATTTTTTGGATTGCTTTTAATTTAAAAATATTGGTGATATGTTTTTGTTCACTAATGCTGTTACTTATTGATTTGCTTTGGTTCACCACATAGAGTAGTAGAAAAATAGTTTTTAATTGAAAGTTGCCTATCTATGTCATTTCCCCCACACACTGTCTCTTCTGCCACGCCATGTCATTTCCACCACAGCACATATTTTAAAGTAAAACATATAAAAAACATACAATCAAACCAACTATATTCAGTGGTGTTGACAATTGTGCAGTTAGGGGTAACATATGTGTATACACTTTGAGAAATACATGATTTTGAGCTATAAAAGTAAATGAAATGTTCCAGTGACCTAGTATTAGGTGTTTTTTAGTGTAAACATTGTAAAATCCTTACAGTTCAATTTCGAAAAAAATAAATAAATTACAAATTTGAATAGAAATGTGTGTGCTATTTAATCAAATATATTTATAATAGAAGATATTTAATTATTTTCTCTTAAAAACACATGTTTTGGTATGTGATGGAAATGACCGTTTTCTTGGACTGTCAGATAAAAATGGTAATAAATATATATTATTCAATACAAATCATCACAGCCAACTTCAGGGAAGGTTTCTAGACATATTGAGAAACCAGAGATTAAAAAACTGTTTGTAGAAATGTTTTTATTTTCTGAAACCGTCTAGCTCAAAGAGTACCATAGTTGAAGAATTACCCATATACTGTATTTTGAATGTGCACAAAGTTTTGGACAAGAGCAGAAATCTTGCTCAAACATCTGAAATATTACAGTCCAGGGGTTTATTAATAAATTAAAATGAATGAATGTATTATTGAGGTGAATAATTGTCATATGCACATTAAGGAGGTTACTTCCCCAACAAAAGAAGCAAAACAGGAGGTAAGAGTAAATGATGCCTATAGGCTATATGTGTGCTGACTCAGATATAATTAGAAAAGTCCATCCAAAGGAGAATAAATAGTTGAAAGCAATACAGAATGCTTGACAGCCTTACTGCAATATATTCCATTATGTTTTTTATATTTGGATTGTAATCTGTTTCTCTTTAAAATTAAATCTGTTTCTCTTAAAAAATTTGAAATAGGTGCATAAAAATTCACCAGAATGCAGGAAATTAAGTGTTTAATGCTCAAAATTTTCATAAATCATTTTAATTACTTTGCTGTTATTGGAATAAATAACACTTCAAAAAATATTTTTTGGAAAAAACTCAACATTAATCTCACACTAAACTGAAAAAGGCTGATACTGCAATTTTGTTAATTTCACAGGAAAAAACACTTATTATTAGACGAGGAGCCTAGGATCAAAATAATGAAGTTACTGTCTGTGTCTGACCTGGGCTGGCACATGTTCACGTTAAAAAGTGTGTGCGTGCACAAACACAGTACGGTCACGCGCAAAGTGTCCGGTTTTAGTTCCGGGAAATCTGGTCACCCTAGTTTGAGTAAGGTTTTGCATGCAAGACTTACTTGTAGTGGTATAAGTACTTTTACTTAAAGTGATGGTTCGGAGTAATTTACCCTAGGGTCCTTGCACCATGACCTCGAGCCAAATACCCCCCCAGAAGCTTTTTTCACCTGGGTCTAACATTGGGCGAGTTAGCGTAGAGTAGCGTTAGCCGCTGAATAGCTTAGCGCAAGGGCTAATGGACCCACGTTTGTATCTCTTAAATGACCCCACTAATAATGCTCGAAATGATACCAAAGGTCTACACTAGTATATATAGGTTATGCACTCATAAAACGATGGATTGGAAAGTTTGTAAGTACACCAGAAGTTTATGTAAATAACACTTGCCTGCTGCCTTCTGCTCTCTGCTGTTGTTGTTGCTGCTGTGAGACGAGTGCTTAGGGACGTCTACAAATTACAACACCGAAAAGAGATGCAACAAAAATATTTTTTAATTTAACTTATTTTTTAAAGTAAGTGCTGTAATATAACTAGCAGGAGACAAGTAATAATTGAGGTAAGTTTGGAGACATTACCTTATTTAATCATTAAATTAATAAATATTTTTGTTGTATCTCTTTTCGGTGTAGTAATTTGTAGACGGCCCTAAGCACTGTCTAACTGCAGGTAGCAGCAGCAGCAGCAACAGAGAGCAGAAGAGAGCAGGCAAGTGTTCATAAACTTCTGGTGTACTTACAAACTTTCCAATCCATCGTTTTATGAGTGCATAACCTATATGTACTAGTGTAGACCTTTGGTATCATTTCGGGCATTATTAGTAGGGTAACTTACGAGATACAAATGTGGGTCCATTAGCCCCTCCGCTAAGCTATTCAGCGGCTAACGCTACTCTACGCTAACTCGCCCAATGTTAGACCCAGGTTAAAAAAGCTTCTTGGGGGGTGTTTGGATCGAGGTCATGGTGCGAAGGACCCTAGGGTAAATTACTCTGAACCATCACTTTAAGTAAAGGATCTGAAAATGTATACCATCTCTGTGAAAAAGAGAAACTATGAGATAAAAGAGGCTAAAAAGCACCGTAGAGCTGCATGGTTAGAGATATTTTTTTGTCTGGGTTTTGTGACAGTGACTCTCTCTTTGACGCTCCTCTGTCTCCAGGCAGCGTTGTGAAAGTGCTCTGTCAGCAGGGTCAGCAGGTCACTTTTTCCTGTTCGTACCACTATGAGGACCACACACACATCTCTCAGCTGTCCGTGCAGTGGAGGAGTCCACACAACGAGCTGCTGTGTCACTACATCAAACATAAAGCTTACCAGAACTGCACCGAGGGCTACACCATCACCTACCGCCCCGGCAGCATCGCACTCACCATCCAAAACGTCAGTATGGAGAATTTTGGGGCTCATGTTTGTTCTGTGAGCAAACCACATGAGTTCTCTGACTACAGCGTAGAGCTGGCCAGGATGTCAGGTGAGTCTGACGTTTGTGTCAGAGCACTTGCAGTCTGGATGCCTTTATGGCACATTGCTGCCTCCCACAGGGAAGAACTATGTTCCCATTTAGTATCCTATTTCCATAGGAAGTATCCGGTTGCCTTGATGTATTCAAGGACAGCTTTTATAGTCCCAGATTGGTTCTCCATAGGATTTAACAGCTTCTTTAGTGCTCTTGTTTTTGTGCCCAGGCTTTTCACTTCCGCATGCAGTCTTTTCCGTTCTTCTGCGAAACTAGCGCATTCCATTAGTAGATGTTTCACCCTCTGTCGTTGTTTGCATATTTCACAAAGTCCATCTTCATGCTTTACTATTTTTTTCCAAGTCCCATGCCAATCCACAATACCCCAGCCTCAGCCTAGTCATCAAAACTGTATCTCTTCTTTCCTTCCCCAAATACCACTGGCCCCTTATCAAACTTTTCTTATTGCTGTAATAATGCCGCCCCTTCTTTTCCCTCTCCCACTCCTTCTTCTGTACACATTAAAGAGCATTAGTTTAGTGCCTGTTTGAAACGGGCCTGTTTGGAAACGGCCAATTTCTTGGCCTGTGTGCTTGTAGCTTTCTCCAGAACCATTGTATTCCGAAAATAACTTACAGAAGGACGCCAAAGCACTTAATATGCAACTCAACTGTATTGCGAGAGTAAAACATAGCGAGAGTAAAACCTTGTACTACTACATTTACCTGAAAGAGAAATGATATTGGTCACGCTGCAGATTTAGATTTTACAGACAAAATATACAAATTTACAGCTCAAAGCAACTTAATACAATATAGAGTCTGGCTTGTGTTTGATATCTAGTGCCGGTAGTTTAGTTTAGTGTAGTTTAGTTTAGTTTAGTTTATTTGCACAAAGATATAAAGTACATGCAATAGATTTTTTTGAAAGAAGCAATTTCAGTGCGGGAGAGGAAAGAAGCCTAAAAGGCTTATCCAGAGTCCTCCTTTCCTGAGTTGAGTGTGAGTGAATATCTGAAAAAAGCGAGTGAATTTCAGCTGGGCTTAATTATTATTTGTTTTTTTGGGGGGCTTTTTCCGCCTTTAATTGACAGGACAGCCAGGGAAGAAAGGGGAGAGAGAGGGGGAAGACATGCACGAAATCACCACAGGTCGGACCCGAATCCCGGACCCCTGCGCCAAGGCACAAGCCTTTCAGTATATGTGCACCCGCTCCACCCACCGAGCCAACCCGGCCACTCAGCTGGGCTTTTATTAAGAAGTGAATTCAACTATTGTTTTTTTATCCCTCAACCTTTATTGTGCGGTTGCTTAGATTCATCAATATTTATTAAAATTTAACAATCAGTTCTGGAGATATTTGAAAGAGAACTGACACACACACACACACACACACACACACATAAAGGTTCCTCGCTTTCATAGATGTGAGCTGGGATATTGTGTGGTAACGGGATGTTTTATTTGTTTGTTTGGTTTGTTTCTTTAGAGTCGGTCACTTCAGCACCAAAGAGTGGAGGGAAACAGTCAGGTATGTGTACATGCAGCACACGTCACACTTATTTTTCCTTACACAGCAAACTTTTCACTGTTAAAGGATATTTCACCACATTTCAGCCATCAAACACACATGGCCATGGCCCTTTTAATTAAATGCAACAGTGGAAGACGTATTCAGAGCCTTTACTTAAGTAAAAGTTGCAACAGCTTTGTGCCGATGCAATTTCAGCTGATCTAAGAGGGTTTTGAAACACTTTATTGTGTGAATGCTGATGTTCGGTTGCCTACTACTTCTCCATACTTTCAGCTACAAAAAGCATTCAAATATCAAAATGTTCAGCTCTTTAAGGACATTTGTGCTTGTATTCAACTTTTCTCCACAATTTATAGTTTTTAAAATATTAAGCTTTTTTCATTTTGCACTGAAAGTCAATGGAGCATTTTTAAATCCTCTTCAGGCTTCTTACACTTCTAAATGCTACTTCTTCCACATACATTCACCTATCAACAACATTCAAACTTTAAACTATTCACCCAACCTTCAGCTATTACAAATTGATTCAGCTTCATGATATCTTTTACAGTTTTATTGTTATCACTGTTTACATTTAGTGCTTTTTAGGCTTTTTCTGCATTTTTATGGGCTGCTCAGTGTGGATGATGTCACAGCTACAGTGCAGAGGAGAGAAAACAGCGTCCTAAAACTTTCTATTTATCTTGCTCTCACAACCATAATTCTTACTTCTCATACACCATTTATACGTCAAAAAGTAGATGTACTTGTCTACTTTCAGCCTCATTTAAGCAATAGGACTTATACATTTTGCTCAGTGAGCTTTTTTTTTTTTTTTTTTTTCGGGCTTTTTCAATGGGAAGTTTACCAGGGATCTAATAGTTTATCTCAGATAGATATACTATACTATGGCTTTTGTTTTTATCACTTTTCTGACTATTTTTGACAACCTATACTATTACTTTTTCGATACACTAAACTTTGACTTTTTATCACTTTTTTAGACATACTACTGGTTGACTTTTTTTGATATACCATAGTATGACTTTTTAATGTTTTTATTCGACTTACTATGCTATGAGTGTTTTTAACATTATTAATGTTGTGGTACAGATGCTCAGTGGTGATTACTGCTCCACCAGGCAACCAGCAAGTAGTCACTGCAGACTCTGACCCAGGTTTGATTCACAGTCCGGGCAGGCCCTTTTCATGAGGTTTTTACAACAATTTTTTTCTCGACATACAATACTTTGACTTTTTAATGGCTTTTTTTAACATACCATACTATGACTTTTTTATGACCTTTAGTGACACACTATACTATTACTTTTTTCGACATACCATACTAGGATTTTGTTTTTTTCAACCTTATTACTTAGGTGGCACAGTCGCTCAGTGGTTGGTAGTGCTCCAAC
This sequence comes from Perca flavescens, assembly GCF_004354835.1. NCBI lineage: Eukaryota > Metazoa > Chordata > Actinopteri > Perciformes > Percidae > Perca > Perca flavescens. Next base: position 40,258,603 of record NC_041331.1, read on the forward strand.
ACGTAACTAGCAAGAAGTCACTGCAGACTCAGACCCGAGTTCAATTCCCATTCTCGTTAGGCCATTTTCATGATGTTTTTTTCGACAAACAATACTTAACTTTTTATCACTTTTTTTGACATACTATACTATGACTTTTTAATGGCTTTTTTCGACATACTATACTATGACTTTTTATCACTTTATTAGACATACTATTCTATGACTTTGTCATCACTTTTTTCGAAATACTATGACTGCTTCCGGCAGGCAACCAGCAATAATAGTAGTTACATAGTACTCTTCTGAGAGAGAAACATTAACAAATCACTGTATACTCTGACCAAGGTTCCAGGCAAGTCCTTTTCATGACGTTTTTTTCGACATACAATATTTTGATATTTTTCAACATACTATACTATGACTTTTTCATCACTTCTTTTCGACATACTATACTATGATTTTTTAATTACTTTTTTTCAACATACTATACTATGACTTTCTTAGCACTTTTTTCGATATACTATACTATTACTTTTTTCGACATACTGTACTATGACTTTCTTATCTCTTTTTTCAACATACTAGTCTATGACTTTTTATCCCTTTTTTCACCATACTATACTATGACTTTTCATGCCTTTTTTCAACATGCTATACTATGACTTTTTATACCTTTTTTCAACATATTATACTATGACTTTTTATCCCTTTTTTTAACATATTATACTATGACTTTTTATAACATACTATACTATGACTTTTTATCCCTTTTCTCAACATATTATACAATTACTTTTTATCCCTTTTTCAACATATTATACTATGACTTTTTATTCCTTTTTTCAACATACTATACTATGACTTTTTATCCCTTTTTTCAACATACTACACTATGACGTTTTATAACATACTATGACTTTTTATGCCTTTTTTTAACATAATATACTATGACTTTTTTATCCCTTTTTTTGACATACTATACTATGATTTTTTTAATGACTTTTTTAACATACTATACTATGACTTTCTTAGCACTTTTTTCGACATACTATACTATGACTTTCTTATCTCTTTTTTCGACATACTAGTCTATGACTTTTTTTATCCCTTTTTTCAACATACTATACTATGACTTTTTATGCCTTTTTTCAACATACTATACTATGACTTTTTATGCCTTTTTTCAACATACTATACTATGGCTTTTTATACCTTTTTTCAAGATATACTATGACTTTTTATGCCTTTTTTCAACATACTATACGATTACTTTTATCAACATATTATACTATGACTTTTTTATCCCTTTTTTCAACATACTATACTATGACTTGTTATGCCTTTTTTCAACATACTATACTATGACTTGTTATGCCTTTTTTCAACATACTATACTATGACTTTTTATCCCTTTTTTCAACATATACTATGACTTTTTATCACTTTTTTTGACATACTATACTATGACTTTTTATCCCTTTTTTCAACATATTATACTATGACTTTTTATGCCTTTTTTTCAAAATACTATACTATGACTTTTATGCCTTTTTTCAACATACTATACTATGATTTTTTTAATTACTTTTTTTCAACATACTATACTATGACTTTCTTAGCACTTTTTTCAATATACTATACTATTACTTCTTTCGACATACTATACTGACTTTCTTATCTCTTTTTTCAACATACTAGTCTATGACTTTTTTTATCCCTTTTTTCAATATACTATACTATGACTTTTTATGCCTTTTTTCAACACACTATACTATGACTTTTTATCCCTTTTTTCAGCATATTATACGATTACTTTTATCAACATATTATACTATGACTTTTTTATCCCTTTTTTCAACATACTATACTATAACTTTTGAATGGCTTTTTTTTTCGAAATACTGTACTGTCTTTTTTTTTCAACTTACATACCATACTAACCCTAACCCTATGACGTTTTTCGACATACTATGTTATGACTTTTATGAAAAAAACTAATGTAGTCCACTTTTATTTAATACATTACTGGTGTTATTCAACATGTCAATGAAATAAATACTAATTTAAACCATTCCCACTTTTCCAACTATTCTCACTGCTTCACCTTCTTCTTATGCAATCATGCCAGCAATCCAGTTTAGCTTTAGCAATTTAGCATTCACAATCATTTTCTGCAGGAATATAACAAACGTTCAACATCAACACATCTGGAGATACATTCTTTTTATTGGACACGAAGGGGATGAAAAGTTGTCATCTTAAAGTAACTAAAAATGTAGTGGAGTAAAAAGTACAATATGTACATCTGAGAGGCGGAAGAAGTGTTCAGATCTTTCAGTAAAATGTAATGTGATTTAACTTAATTGTACAATGTAACAATCAAACTTTTACCTTGTATAAAAACAAAGAGAGATGCATTGTGCCAGGTAGTAGCACAATCGTCACTATCCGCCTGTAGTCCCTGGGCAGGTAAAGCACTACACGTGTTGGTACATTCACTGTTGGTTTTAGTCTTTTATTGGGATTCATTGACAAGAAGAAAAATATAGCATAATGTCAATCTTTTAAGGGAACATTCTCTAGTGACAACTGTTACCAGGCTGTTTGTCCTCTAACAGTATAAAACATTGAATAATTTTTTGAAGAATAAGAAAGCTTTTATGCAAATGACCCAAACAGAATGTGAACAAACTAAACTAATGTGTGCCTTTGTCTTTTCAGGTCCCACTTGGACACTCATTCTTCTCCACACTTTGATATTTGTTTGCATGTAGGAGAAGAGCAGTAGAAATTATATTTATACAATATTTATTCAATGAATGTTGATGCAGCTGCAGACAAACACGCTTCACTGAGCTTGAAATAAAAGAAAACCTGTAAAATCCACACAGAAGCTACACATGTTCTCTACATAACTCTTAATAAATGTGGTGATACGGGATGTTGTGTTGCATATGAATGTGGGTATGTGTGTGTGTGTGTGTGTGTGTGTCAGTGTGTGTGTGTGTGTGTGTGTGTCAGTGTGTGTACTCACGATGTACAGAAGCAGCCTCTAACATGTCTGCACACGTGAACGTGCATCATGGGAATTCAGAGCTTCCAATTGGACAATCTGTGTGTGTGTGTAAGCATGTTTAGGTGCGTGCGTGCGTGTGTGTTGTGTAAGCTGATATTGAAACTGGGTCAGTGGGGACTCAATGACCTTTTTAATAATTTCAAAGCAAAGCAAAAGAAAGAAAAAAGAAGCAAAATCATAACCATGAATTATTGTTTTCAATCAAAAGGAGAGAGCTGGACATCCTTCATACATATTCATACAGTGTATATAAAACCATCAACAAGTCCTCTAATACGACCCACAGGAGCGTTTTCCATCTTCATATCTAAACCAGAGAATGTAACGGTTGGGGCTGTAATCATGCCGTTAACGTTATGAAACGCTCGCAGTTTGGTTAGGTTTAGGCACCAAAACTACTTAGTTAAGTTTAGGAAAAGATCATGGTTTGGGTTAAAACAGTCATTACTTCACTTCAGTTACACAGTTCGTGTGACGCTGAACGTACATGATTCCTTTTATTCCGTTTGTATTGTAAAGTAAAAAAAAAAAATTACTACAGCCACTACCGCCACTAGAAACGTAATTGCTGTTTGAACAATCAACCTATGGGAGCATATTGTGGGGGAGGACAGTCTCAAAACCATTCATTGCAACTGAATACATGTTTTCCCCATTAAATACAAGCTTTTTGGCCCCTATTTGTTGACTACGCTTTGCTATCACTATCTATTTTTTTTCCAGCACACTGTCTGCGCTCGCTGCACTGGCACCAGAAACATTTCCAGGAATAGATGAAGGAATGATTCCTTGAAAGACTGTAGGGGGCTTTAAGTTACATAACTGAGCTTCCTCTGGCCTGATACACACTGCAGATGTGCAGAGACAACTGAGCACGTGCATGGGCTCAGATTAGGGTCAAAAAGGTTTGTAAGATGATGTTTGGTGATGAATTTCAGAGCCTGTGGTTGTCAGTCATCGTTTGTAATGAAAAATTCAGTAGAAAAACTCTGCACCTGTACAAAAGGTTTGAGGATGTAAAAGAAAGAGTGGCTTCTTTCATGTATTCTGGGAAATTAAAGGGCCACCTCTGAAATGTCTTTTCAATTTCCCCTTTAAAATTATAGGGTTAAACTTTTTCTTTCCAATTTTACTCATCGTTTGACATCATGACTAATATATGCTGTTATAGCTGCACTCTTAGCCAAAGAGAAACTGAAATATACTCGCTTAATGTCAACCTTGACATCATGTATTGTGTATTTTGTAGTTTTTCATGGTTTTCTATGTAAAATAACTCAACTCTATATTTAAAAGGCAGACACTATAATACTGAATCTTTCTTCTTGATGGCGATGTTATCACAACCTGCTTTCAGCTCCTGTTGTTATGCACAACAAACCCCATTTGCAATACCATGGATATGTGATTCGGCCAGCCATACCAAACACTTAAATATGTATTGATATAAATAATTACATGGATAAAAATAATTCAGCAGAGGCAGGGATATATAGACCAAAAAGGAGGAAATCCAAGGGATCCCCCCTGGCAAAATCACATCTTGCTTGTTGGTATTATACTTCACTGTTGCTTTGTTGACAATAAGAAAATATATCACCAGACTTTTCCTTTAAAGCTGCAGGAATCTGTTTTTAGTCCACTAGGTGGCAGGCAAACATCAAAACACACCGACAGCTTCCACATTGTTGTGTAATTCTGTGATTTCATCACTGCCAGCGACCTCTTCTCACATTACACACATGCCATTTTAATCAATGTCACGGTCACACATATATATTAATGGTTTAATTTTCCCATGGTTGACAACACAACAGTGATCAACAAGCACCAAAGAGGGATTTTAAGCTACAGTACAGGTATTTGATGCTGAGCTTTGGGTATCAGGAGCAGATGTGCTTTCTGATTTTTATAACACATGTAGGAAACCAGGCTGTTCTCATGAACCATTCATACATATAGATACGAAAGTAATGCACTGTAATTCGTATGTTGTATAAAGTTCTTGAAATACTCAATCGATAAGATAAGATAGTAAGTATCTTACCAGAAAATGACTTTGGTAGAAGTTAAAGTCAACTTTTAGAATAATACTTGAGTTAAAGTCTTAAGTTATCTGATATTTACTGTACTTAAGCATCAAAAGCCATATAAATGTACTTAATTATTAGAAGTAAAAGTAAAAAATAAAAACTTTGATTATGAACTTTATTTTAGCTTCCTTATAGTAAAACATAATATTCAGGGTTTCCACACCTTCTTGAACATCAAATTCAAAGTCTTTTCAAGACTTTCCAGGTACAATCCCTTCAAGTTAAAGGACCAAACACAGAAAGAAAACATTTTTGTGAGGAAGAATCTTTCACTCCAACGTACTGAATACATTTCTTGCAAATACAGGCACAGGTGTGTAACGTTATCTTCATCCCCATCCCATCTACCACTGTCGTCGCGTGGTCATTGTTGGTTACGTTGTTTTTCCCCCTTATCAGCCGAGAGTCGAAAACAGCAACATGTGAAACAACATTTTGGTCCAACTTTTACCAGCTGATAAAGTTTGACGCACAAACAGCTGCTTATGAAGTAACACAGGACGTTTGTGGTGTTTGGATTGGTTTAACACTTCCCTCGTGTTAAATAATGTGAGAATTTAGTTGACACATACACACACCAATCAAAACAAATGACAAGAATGGCCGTAACAGCCAGCCATCTCTGTTTTGATAGAGCTCTGGATCAAGTCTGTTTGTTCCATTATATCTGCGTCTGCAAAACCCACAATGTCAGCTTGACCCAGAAGGCCAATAAATGGCCTTATATCAACAGCAGGATGCGGGGTTTCCTGAGGACAAGCTGGACACCTGCCAAAGCTGTGAATGAAACCTCATGTTATACTGAATGTGTCTGCACCGGCCACGTGAGCTGCATACTTTAGCAGCTCAAACCTATGGTGCAACTGGCTGCACGTCTTGGGTCACATAAGGCGAGTCGAAATGTTTGCGTCCCGGAGTTACTCGCATTCTGTTTTTTTTGAGTACTCTGGGATTTGCAGATGAACAGACAGCAGAGGCCTCATGTAACCTTTGTCATGCTACTGCATGTATAAAGTATATAATGTGTATACATATCAGTGTCTGATTTACTGAACAACAATACTGTAACTGAAAAAGACTCAAATGCTACCTTAAATGTTTAGAATCACTAAATTCATGCATGTATGTGAAATGTCAAATGCATGTCTTCCCCCTAAAAAAAATCTTATGTAACCCCTGCAGTACTCCAAAGCAACCCAAGGGGTACGCATACCCCCATCTGAGAAACACTGACATGTGTCCTCTTTCAAAAATGTACTTACTGTACTTGATTTATTTCTATTTTATGCTTGTTTATACTTCTACTCCACTACACTTATCTTTCAGCTGCTACTAATTAGAAAACATCGGATCAGCTTATAAAATATAATGTGTTGTTAAAGATTAAAAAACCAAAAACTTAAGTGTAAAGTCAAAGTTAGCCACAAATATGGAAGCCTATTTACACCACATGAAATCTGTTATTATCACTGTAAAAACAAATCCTAATTTTGCGGAAAATAACATTTTTAAGTAGTTAAGGTCTGATTTTAACACAAACCACAATCTTTTTCTAAACTCAACTAAGTAGTTTTTGTGCCTAAACATATCCAAACTGCAACCATTTCACAACATTAAAGATGTGTTTAAAAATGCGACTTTCACCGCGACCGACGTTCACAAACAACCCATGTTGTCAAATGGTTTGGAGGACTTGTTTTTTTTTTTACATTCAGCTTTAAAGCACTATAGCTTTAAAGCTGAATGTAAAAAAAAGTAGTAGTAGTCTCTGTCGCCCCCATGAGGAATTCTAAGTAATGACAACAAAACTGTTGGCGCATCCACATGATACAAGCCTTCCATGATCGCACACGCATCCCCCCCAACCCCCCTCCTCCACACAGTTGCTAGTAGACAAGGAGGACACGGAGGATTAAAAAACATGATGGACTCTTCAGAAGAGGTAATTATCTTCACTCGAGTTTCTGCATGGGAAAGTCGCCGGATGCCACAATCTTCTGAACATAGTCCTACTGAGAAATCCAGAGAGAGTTGTGTGGAGATGATAGTCTTAATTAGCTTTGTAGCAACTCATTTGGCAACAGCTTGAATGTAATGGACGTTCATTAATATCAAAAAGTTATGCACTAAAGCTTTAATGGAAATTGTTGACAATAAGAAAAAGACAGAACAACAACAGCGTCTTCACTGCACTAAAACAAATGGAGTTACGATACCATGAAAGGAATGTATGTCTGCCTGAGTCAGGGCAGTCTTTTCTGCTTAAAAGATAGAAAACATCTAAAAATCATAGCCAAGCAGCAACACGTACTGCGTGTCATTAAACCTTGTATTTCGGTATGTTGAGTTTTGAAGACCTGACAGCTAGTTTTGAGGACCCCAGGACATCCTTCTTCCTTTATCCTCGCTTAAGATCAGCCCTAAAATGTTATGGAGTGCCATGGGGAAACAGTCTTGAGGCGCACCCAGTCATTAAATGGTTTGTTGATTTTCCTGTGAGAGGATTAGTGTCCAAGATTTATGCTAAACTGATGCAAGTATCCATAGGAGAACTCCCAATAGTAAAGAAATGGGAGTGAGAGCGGAGCCCTGAGGGGAACGCAATTAATTGGGAGACAGTTTGGGACAACATTTTCCATTGTTCCAAGAACCCAAATCACCAGTATATCCACTTCAACATATGCTATAGGACATATTGGACTCCTCAGAAGAGATACGTCTCTAAAGTCATTCCTACTCCCTATTGCACATTCTGTCCACCTGAATAAACTGGAACTTTCCTGCACATGGTCTGGGAGTGTGAACAGATGCATGAGTTCTGGAATAAAACAACATCAATAATATCTGATGTGATAAGATGTCGAATTCCTACTAACACCATTGTTTAGTTACTTAATGATGACTCTAAATTACACCTACTTGGGAGACAGAAGAAAATTTGGCTAGCCGGCTCAACTGCAACCAAGAAAATGATAGCTCAACGCTGGCTCCCCCCTCACTCGCTTAGTATAAAACAGTGGTTGGCGTATTTTCTAGACATAGTTATGCTTGAGATCTCTACAGCAAGGATTCACAAAGCCAAATCATCGATCAATAAAAAATTTATCATAAAACCTTGTATTTCCACGTCTCTGACATTTGTGCAGGTGTGTGCATTGGAGAAAAATAGAAACCGTGACACTGTAGCAGCAGAGAGCTGCTCCACCTCCTCTTCTGTCCATTTGTTACTATGTTGAAAGGAGGACGAGAATAGCACTCAAGGACACTTCATATTTAGTCTGAGTTGGAACGATCATCCAGCACAACAAACATGCCAAATAAACTGGAGCAAAGGTTCTGGGATTTGAAAAAACAACAACACACAGACTTTTCCAACTACGAAAGTCCTGAGAGCAGAGTGAGAAAAAACTCAATTCTGGTGATCCAGTTTAATCTAAATAGTTTTCTCTCCTCCAGGGATAAAAGTTGTTTTGCAAGGAATATCTTTCTTAACTTCCTTAATATATGTTTTCCATCTGTCAAACAACTTGAAAAAGTTTTGCAAGGATCATTTTTCAAAGTTACACAGATGAAAACAAAGAGGTTTCATCAGTGGCCTGTTTCACAAAACCAAGATAAGGGATTACGCTGGGATTTCCCAGTTATTCTGGATGAATTTAGCCTTGACTCGGTTTCACGAAAGTGGAGGCACTTAAATCACCATGGAGATTTATTCTGTGCAGCTAGCCTGCTCCTGACCAGGCTAACCTGAGCCTTTTCTGATCACCCAGCAGTGGTTTTACCCTATTATTATCAGCCTGGATTAAAATACAACAGGTGCATATTGCTGTTCATTTAATTATTTAAAGTTGTGACCATTATTTTTTCATTGCTACTGTTATATTGCTGTATGAAATAAAAAAAATGAAAGTCTGTTACTAAGGGCAATACATACAATGCTCTACATGCGTGTTTCTATAGTTGAACAATTCACCTTGAATTGTTTTAGTTGATTCATTTTTTTTTTATTCTTTGACAATAAGGATCATGTTTGTTCCTCTTCCATGTGCATTGTATTTGGCATTCTTAGCACACAATTTGTGTTGTCCAGTAAACTGGGACTATAATTTGGGAGGATTGTATAATTTTAAGAACATATCCTAATTGTACAATCCTCCCATATGATAGTCTTAGTTCACTGGACCAGTAACTATCTAGTGATGTATGATACTGTACATTCATGTGACAACAGGGAGAGGACACCTCAATGGTTTTTGACCTTATATTTTGCTGGGGGGAAATAACTGATGAATATACTCTGTTCCATTCATGTTTACAGTGTGCATGGAATTTATCACTTTATTATATTTATAAATAAAGATAGTAATAGTTTAATAGTAAAAATAGTTTCTAGATTTTAGAGTCCAATTTCTTCAGTGTCTTTATTTTCTATGTCCATATATATGAGGGAGCAAGGCATAAAATATGTAGAGAAGTAAACAATAAAAAAAAATAAAACGCGAGAAAAAGTGTGGCAGATAATAGCGGACAGACTGAATGATATATCTAAAAATATACATGTAAGAACTACTGCTCTTAACTGAAACCATTCAATGAGTCACTGTCTTTTGCACAGATTAGACTAGGTCAAGCCTGGCTTTATCAGTTATCCTGGATTTATATATTCTGCTTTTGTGAAACAGGCCCCTGGTGAATTTCTTTTTGGTCAGAATCATTTTCTTTGTTGTTGTAACACTCATTTCAGCCACAAGAGACTGCAGTGCACCACTACCCCTTGTTCTGTTCTAAAAAAGGACTAAAATCATATTTTCTTCCAGGTGAGTTTTAATTTCTCTATACACTCTAAACACAAGGTACATATATTTGGTGCTGGCAAATTATGCAACATTACTGTCATGTCTTTCTTTTGGCTAGAAAAGTATTTTAATCAATCGACCCAATCTAAATTTAAAATATATATATTTTTTGTTTTAATGAATCAATATACAAATTGAATTCAACCAGAATTTTTTTTGGGAAGGACTCAGAGAATCTTGCCTTGAAATTTACCAACTGCAACTATAAGCTTTGTCATGAAACTCAAATAGTACATAAAAGCATTTTGTGAGATAAAAAGGGGTGAATTTCCCAAAACTTGCAATAGAAAATCTGACAAATATGTATTACTGATAAAGTTTCGTCTATATCATGCATTAATCAATTTTTAACACGGGAGGCAATGGAAAATTGTTGCTGCTTTCAGGGTTTTTCTATACTTTACATCATATGTATTTCTTAGGACTTTTGATATGTTATCAATGACATATTTTTGAGACAGTTGAAAACAACAATGTGTGTCATAAACGGGTCTGTATGATATCGTGCAAAAAACAATTCGTAAGTATCCTAAAATGTTTATTACTACATTCAAATTTAGTAATGTAGTGTCCAGTCTTGTTGTAAACAAATTCCTCTATGACTCTGCAAAACACAGATGGAGACACTGTTTCTGGCTCAGCTCCACAGAAAGTGCTTTTATCTCTTATCTCATCCAACATATTTCCTGTTCAGGTTCTGACGTCAGGGTCTTTTATTTAGAGCAGCATGAGTGGCTGCGCTAGCTATGAGAGGTTCAATATATTACATAAGCGCAGTAGCAATACTTGTTTCAATAGCAGAACATCTTCAGAACATGATGATAAGTTCTCTCTGCAGTCTTTGGTGGAAGAGACTTCTCACAAAAAACCATAAAGTATGGCAGTAGGGCGGCAAGCAAACATTTATCATCGTATGATCCAGAATTTTCCTGGAATTGTCGTAAAGCTTTGATTTATGGCTACGAGAGAAGTTGAGTGTCCAGAGTTGATGGATGTGGCGATCGTCACACATCCTAAACGACTTAAGCTTTGTTCTCCAGGTGGCGAGAGTTAGTTTTATAGTTCAGAAGTGGAATAAATCTCTAGAAGGTTTGATGTGATGTGTAGGTGTGATCAGCCGATATCTTTTTAGTGTCTGCCCTAAAATAAATCTCCTTTACCGAACGTTGATATTGTTTTGAAAGAACTGAAATGTATCACTGTCACCAATCTGTCAAAGTCAACAGTCAGTTTTTCCTGTTTAACCTGAAGCCACAGTTGTTTACCTGCATGCCAGACTCTTGAGTCACATCTGGTGCATCATAGTTGGCTGTTTTCATGGTTTGAAAAACTACTAAGCCAATCAGAGCTCTGTAGACAGGTTTAAGAATTGGGACGTCATCTTCCTGTGCCACAGATAAAAATGATTTACATGGATGACAGATTCAGCTATACAGGTTACTGTAAATCAACTTACATACATAATAAAAGTTCAATCTGAATGCTTCCTTCATTGATGCAGCAAATATTAAATGTATCAATTGATAATTTGGCTAGAGACTTTCCCCCCCTCCCCTAGTCTATATCCTTGACGTTCTACTTCCGGGATTGCTCCGGTGTAGCAGGAAATTCCGCCGGATGCATGTCTTTTCCGTTCCCTTCCGCTTTCTTTTTTGTTGGAATTTTGTTAACTGCTCCTCAGATCTCTGCAGGGTAAATCCATACAGCTAGCTAGACTATCTGTCTAATCTGAGTTTTCTGTCGTACGACTATTTTGCAGCTGCTCCGTGCGGAGTTTAGCGCCGCCCGTCACGATATCGATTGGTAAAATACTACTTTAATAAGTGATATGTATCACTTATTAAAGTAGTATTTTATATTTTTGCATTGTTATAAAGAAGTCAAACTAGTTTTAAATCACTCCCACAGAGAAACAGATCTCACGAAACCAGCTTGCTCGATTGCCTCCGTTTTCTCATTCAGAATTCAATTTTGTGCTGTTAAAAGGGCTGATTTTAGGCTAATCAACACACACACACACACACACACACACACACAAGGTTAACTTTAGTCTCTAATTCGGCCAACCCCCAAATTATGCAACAGGACATTTTTAAGATCAGAGAGAGAGAGGGATCAGAGTTACGTAACTGTGTTGAAATATATCTGGAGTCACATGTAAAAGGCCACACACACACACACACACACACACACACACACACACACACACACACACACACACACACACACACACACACACACACACACACACACACACACACACACACACACACACACACACATTCTGAGCCATGTGAAGGAGTCTGGAGAGAAGCGAGGTGGAGACACAATAAGACTGCAAGTTTTTTAAAGGTTTCATACTTTTATATCATAGATATTTTTTGGGACTTTTTTGTGCACATTTAATGTCCTGTTAGTAGAAAAAACAGTTAATCACATTAACTAAAATACTATTTCAAGGATTATTATATACATTAGCAGTGGTTCGACTCGCAATCCCTTGTCAAACACGAGTGTGTGGTGAACAGAGCGAGTGAGATTGTCTGATTCTTATCATTTTCAGAGACCTAAAGAGATTAAACTATACAGTATTTAAACTCTAAAAAAAACAATACATGTTTGTATTTTTTGTAATCATCTCAGATTTATCTTGTAAACAATTAAACAAATTTACTATTTAAATACATTTAAAGGAATAGTTCGCCATTTTGCAAAGTTTGCTTTCTTGCAGAGAGTTAGATGAGACAATTGACACCATGCTCGTGTTTGTGCGTTTGGCATGGAGCTGGGAGGCAATTAGCTTAGCATGAATAAATAAACTGAAAGCATGTGTAAACAGTTTGCTATTCCAAAAAAATTCCAGGAAGTCCTCCAAACCATACGACAATATGGGTAGTTTATTTCTACCGTCTAATCCGACCCACAGGAGCGTTTTCCGTCCTCATATCTAAACCAGAGAACATAACAGTTGCGGTTTTAAACATGTTGTTAACGTTGTATTAGTCTATATCCACGACGCTCCACTTCCGGGATTGTTCAGGTGCCGCAGGAAATTACGCCGCATGTCTTTCATTTTGGCCGGATGTCCGTCACCTTCCTCTTTCTTTGTGTTGGTGTTCTAACCTCCGGTGGATTTCTGAGGACTATGGTTAACTGCTCCTCAGATCTCTGCAGGGTAAATCCAGACAGCTAGCTAGACTATCTGTCCAATCAGAGTTTTCTGTTGCACGACTAAAACAACATTTGAACGTACACATGTTCCACCAAAACAAGTTCCTTCCCGAGGCTATTTTGCAGAGGCACCGTGGCTACGTCCGGAGCTTAGCCCCGCCCAAGACGATTGTGATTGGTTTAAAGAAACGCCAATAAACCAGAGAACGTTTTTCCTCCCATCCCAGAATGCTGTGTGGGCTCACTAGACCTTCCTCCAGAGCGTTTTGGAGGAAGGACTGGCAATGCAAGACTAACGTTGTGTGAAACGGTCGCAGTTTGGTTATGTTAAGGTTTGGGTAAAATGAGACGCTACCTCACTTCTGGTGAAGAACGTGACGCTGAACGTGTAGTAGATCAGTTTGTTCTGTTTAGTTAACCTTCCTGTTGTCCTCGGGTCAAATTTGACCCATTTTCAAAAAGGTTTTCTATATCAGAAATGTGGGTTTCTTTCAACCAAATTGTCAAAAAAAACAACGTGGATGGTTCCATACAACATCTTCACAAGTAAAATAAATGATCAGTTTACTACTTTCATTGAATTTGGGTGGTTTATTCAATTGTATAGCATTTGAAAAAGTAATTTATAAAAAAACAACAAAAGTGCAGAAAAAAACATCAGAAAAAGTGACAAGAAAACTTGGCAAAAAGTGACTAAAACGTTGGGAAAAGCTTCAAAAACGTCGAAATAAGTGACAAAAACATAGGGAAAAGCGACAAAAGTATCTAATAAAGACGACCAAAACGTAAATTTTTACTCAGAAAAACTGAAAGTTGCAACACAAGGGTTAAAAACTCATTGTTTACTTTTATTTTCAAACGGGACATAAACCTTGGTCTCCTGGGTGAAAATCATAGACAGTATATAATGGACCAATAGACCCCGTTGCTCTGGACGGAGACCAGTAAAGGATATTAGAAGCACTTTTCCGGTGATGGCCTGCTTTACTGCGCAGCCTCCAACTGAGAGAATGTGACGTGAGCAACGTGTCTGAAAGTGTGAAGTCTTCTGGTAGCTGTGCCAAGAGAAATCTCAATCATTCCCAATCTTACAGAGACGGAGAGTGTAGGTGGATGTAAGGAGATAACATGAGCACAGGCTAATTATTGATCACTAACATGCTAGTTAACATTAGTAATTGAACCTAAACAGCTCATGTAAGTCCAAACTGCCTGTGAGCTTCTCCTGTACTATACGGTAATTCCTCTACTTTGCGACAGTAAGTCACTTGGTTATGACACAATCGTTAGCTTATATTTACAAAAACGTCTGCTACGGAGCCATAACGTGAGGTACAAGGTAATGAAGCCTTTTATACATTGTACAAATAGAGTCTTCAAACATTTCTGATGTAAAGTTATTCGCAGTCAAGTGACATAAAAAAAAAATGGCGGTCAGCGGAATGCTAACAGGAGGTGATGGCCAGTTAGCAACAAAATGGCGCCATAGATGGCTCGAGTTCTGAAGCGAAGCTTACCCACTTGAGCTTACCCCCTTGGTGAAAATCCTATGTTTGACCCATCCACCACCACCCCAACCTTCCTCATTGGCGCTCTAATACTTCGTCACCTTACTTCCTGCTTTGTTTCCGTCATAATTACTACAGCCACTTGAGGGCGCCGCTTTAAACGTAAATATGAGTCGTAATTGCTGCTTAAATAAACAACCATATGGGAATGTTCTTCGGGTGAGGACAGTCTCAAATTGTCACACAGTTACAATTAGTTTGTAATATTAAAATGGGACACAGCTCGTGTTTTAAATCCTCCCACTGTCAGCTATTCCCCTCACATTATTGTCTTCACGTCACACACACACACTTTGTGTGTTTGCACCTCAGGGTTAAGCTCCCACACAACTTCACTTAGTGATCATCATTAGACCTGACATAGCATCGATCAGCGTCTTTTCATCTCCCAGACGCTGCAGGAGGGCAGCCGCTGAAATCCCTTTTAATTACGGATGAATAGGATTATGTGGTTTGAGGATTTCAGTCCCTCAAAACACACACACACGCACACACACACGCACACACACACACACACACACACACACACACACACACACACACACACACACACACACACACACACACACACTGGCTGTCTCATACAGAGGTTAGAGTTAGACCAATATATCAGTATCAGGCCTTTCATTAAATATCAGGTACCAGTTGACCTGTCACCCCGTGGATGTTACCGTCTGATCGCTCTGTGGACCGTAAAATGCGGCAAGAAATGTTTACGTTCTTAGCACTTTATAATCTAAATGCTCAATGATGTATTTTATAAATGATTTATCAATACTAAAGCCTAATGTATACTGTTGGGTGTACGTTTTCTTTTGATTTGCACTGGGACAAAAAATTGTGGTAAAGGCTAGCATTTCTCAATATACGATAATTTCCACATCAACAAAACAAAGAGCCACAATCTTAACAACAAAACAAAAGAAAAAGCTACAACACAGATACATCCTGGGATAGAAGAAAAAACACTCTGGGTTGTTTGCATTTCTTTAAACCAATCACAATCGCCTTGGGCGGCACTAAGCCTCAGACGCGGCGACGGTGGCTCTGCTAAATAGTCTCGGGAAATAAGTTGCTTTGGTGGAACGTTTGCACCCTGCAAAAGGAAACGTTACATACAATATTACATGAAGTCAACTGTTCACACAATACAGTAAAGTGAGCTGTTTTTTTAAAGATTATTTTTGGGTTTTTAATTGACAGGATAGCTTGAAGACAGGAAAGGGGGGGGAGAGAGAGAGAGAGAGAGAGAGAGAGATGACATGCAGCAAAGGGCCACAGGGCGGATCCGGACTCGGGCCACTGCAAAGAACTCAGCCTACATGGGGCGCCCACTCTACTGGGTGAGCCCCACCGTGAGCTATTTAAATCAGCTGATACATGGTTACACCTCATTGGCTCTTACCAGTATATCTCCCTGTGTACTTCGTCCACAGCAACCCCACCAATCAGTCCCAAAACGTTCTAGTTAGAGAGGAAATGCTGTAAACATTCTTTGTAAATCTTTACCATCATTCCCCGAAAGAACCGAGCAGGCCTGCCTTGTTGCACCGTCCAAATTTTCTTCAAAACTTGCGATTTTTCAGCATGTAGCTCGAAGTTTGTTGTTGTATCCTAAAGCGAACAGAGTTTGAGAATGGCATCCTACAGGCAATTTTCCTGGAAATGTACTTCCTTTGAGGCAGACTATATTTTTTTCTGACTCATCAGATGACTCAGCTGCACCTAAGTATCCACTACAGCACAAAGGCTATGACTAACACATGGATAACAGCCTTGAACTCAGTTAAAAAACAAATCTCCAAACGTTAAATGTGCACGTTTTCCCTCAACACAACACCTAGTAGACAGCTCGTTGTCTGCTTGTGCATCATAACGATTAAACACACTTACCAGTGAATGTTCCCCATGAGTGGCCCAGACCAAAATCCAAACCCTCTCTGAAAAAAAGACAAATGAAATGAGTCCATTGTTTATTCTACTTTGGTGAATGGCTGAATGTTAAAGGTCATTGTTGGAAAATATGTGCAAAAAGCTCAAGGTTTCCTTTCTTCCCTTCTTCCAGTGTAATGTTATCACTAACAGGATATGATACACTCGAACGATCGTGGTTTCAGCGGTCTTAAGCTGAGTAGAAGTGCAAGTCATTGCCGAGCAAAAAGGAGCCGACTATGTAGTGGACAACTGATAGGCGAGGGGTAGGAGGCCACCAGAGAGAGCGCAGAGGATTTAACACAAAGCACTGTTAACTCCAGGGATCGAATGCATGTCACCAGGCTCTTACTGAAGCTGTCAGGAATTTTGGGTTGTTGACCTACAGAAATCTTTATTAAATGTGTCCTATGTTGTCTAAGACTAACACTAATGGGAAAAACAGCTTTTGAAATTGGTCCAGTATTAAGCAAGACCGCAAAGCTGCAAGCTGCAATGTAAGTTATTGGGAAATTGCACACCTCCCATTTCCGTCCACTAAAATCCTTTTTGTGTAACATAAAACAGCCCCAAAATCGCCATTGCCAAACCCACCAGATTACATTTAAATAAACAGTAAGTTTATCATCGTAAAACACACTTTATTTAAAGTGGACAGAAACTAAATAAAACTACCAAAAGCTGTCTTGGTTTGTCTTTCCACTGTTCCAATAATCACCACTCTGGTTTGGTTAAAAATAAACCCTTAATTCACCCATTTACATGTGGAAACATGCTGGCTTTATACACGCTAAAAGTAGTGTTTATTTAAATGGAGTCTGGTGAGTTTGGCAATGGCCATTTCTGAGCTGTTTGTGGTTAAATAAAAATGATTTTAGTCTTTAACAAAGTGTACTAAGTCTTTATATTGTTGTTACTGTGAGATAAACAACTCAATGCAGCCATGTGGGAACCTGCCGCCTAGTGAGTCTCAAGTTATATCACAGCTAAATGACACTGACGCTGACACTGAATGATACTGTTCTATAAGCTCTGAAGAAGTTGACCTTTTGGATGCAATAAGTTTACTTTACAGCAACAAACAGATTACGCATGGTAAACCGGATACATTTCTCCTGATAGGGAAAGGAACTCACAAAACAAGGTCTGCAGAACAGACAAGATAATATTACAAGATTAGTTTCAAAATTAATTCTTGACAGCAGCTGACAATCTCACCTCAAGGTCCATTAAAGGGTAACTATGGCATATTTTGAACTGCACTCTATTTTCCCATGCATTGGTGTTTAAGTGACTAATGTGAACAAAAGTCTTAAAAATTAGTTGAGCGAAAAACGCTGTAACCGGCAGCCATGAACCGGGCTGCAATGTAATCCTACAGGACAAATGTTCACCCTCAATTTTGTCCACTAAAAGTTTGTTTGTTGCTGCTGACAGGCTCAGATTATTATTATAAGTGTCTGACAACATTATGGAAAGGGTTCACAGAGATAAACCTTTTTGTTAAAATGTGAAATCCTTTTTGTTTAACCAGAAACAGTCCTGAAATCACCATCGCCAAACCCACCAGACTCCATGTAAATAATCAGGACTTTTAGCGTGTACAGAGCCAGCATATCTCCACATGTAAATGGGTGAATTAAGGGTTTAATTCAACCAAACCAGAGTGGTGATTGTTGGTACGGTGGAAAGACGAACCAAGACGGCTTTTGATAGTTTTATTTTGTTTCTTTTGACTTTAATGAAGTGTGTTTTACAACGATGAAATAACTGTTTATTTAAATGCTTTCTGGTGGGTTTGGCGATAGCAATTTCTGGGCTGTTTAATGTTAAACAAAAAAAGATAATACTCTTAAACAAAAAGGTTTATCTCTGTAGCAATCCCTTCCATAATGTCGTCAGACACATCTGAGCCTGTCGGTGGCAAAAACAGAACTTTTAGTGGACGGAAATTGAAGGATCGCTGTGGCCTATAATAACATTACATTGTAGCTTGTTTCGCTGACTGCTGACTGCAGTGGCTCAACACTGGACCAAATTCAAAGATATTTGTTCCCATTAGTCACTTAGACACAAGCAAAAAGGAGCAGACTATGTAGTGGACAACTGATAGGCGAGGGGTAGGAGGCCACCAGAGAGAGCGCAGAGGATTTAACACAAAGCACTGTTAACTCCAGGGATCGAATGCATGTCACCAGGCTCTTACTGAAGCTGTCAGGAATTTTGGGTTGTTGACCTACAGAAATCTTTATTAAATGTGTCCTATGTTGTCTAAGACTAACACTAATGGGAAAAACAGCTTTTGAAATTGGTCCAGTATTAAGCAAGACCGCAAAGCTGCAAGCTGCAATGTAAGTTATTGGGAAATTGCACACCTCCCATTTCCGTCCACTAAAATCCTTTTTGTGTAACATAAAACAGCCCCAAAATCGCCATTGCCAAACCCACCAGATTACATTTAAATAAACAGTAAGTTTATCATCGTAAAACACACTTTATTCAAAGTGGACTGAAACTAAATAAAACTACCAAAAGCTGTCTTGGTTTGTCTTTCCACTGTTCCAACAATCACCACTCTGGTTTGGTTAAAAATAAACCCTTAATTCACCCATTTACATGTGGAAACATGCTGGCTTTATACACGCTAAAAGTACTGTTTATTTAAATGGAGTCTGGTGAGTTTGGCGATGGCCATTTCTGAGCTGTTTGTGGTTAAATAAAAATGATTTTAGTCTTTAACAAAGTGTACTAAGTCTTTATGTTGTTGTTACTGTGAGATAAACAACTCAATGCAGCCATGTGGGAACCTGCCGCCTAGTGAGTCTCAAGTTATATCACAGCTAAATGACACTGACGCTGACACTGAATGATACTGTTCTATAAGCTCTGAAGAAGTTGACCTTTTGGATGCAATAAGTTTACTTTACAGCAACAAACAGATTACGCATGGTAAGCCGGATACATTTCTCCTGATAGGGAAAGGAACTTTGATATTTGTTCCCATCAGTCACTTATACACAAAAAACATGGAAAAAAAGCTAGCCTACAAAAACGGACATTTCCAGAATGTTCTTTAACGCATAATTAATTTAGCCCCTGCGCTCGTCACGTGCTGCAGTGTGACTCTGATCCAATGGGAGAGCTTAATTGAAGGAACACGGGCCGTGACGCGGTACATTGTTTCGTCATGACGTAAACACGTGTGTACTTTTTTTGTTTCCAACTGGTTTTTATTTTTTTCCGCAATGCTTTACCGAGTGTGTGTGTGTGTGTCTGTGAGAGAGAAAGAGAGACAGTTTCGTTCGTGCGCGCGCACCTATGTGCGAGACAGTCAGTCAGGGGCGGTGAGGAGCTCCAGACCGGCGCAGAGAGGAGAGAGGGTTGTGCCCCGCCCCTCTCGGACACGTTGCCCAGGGAGAGGCTGCACGGGCTGCATAGGACTCCTGCCCGCCCGCCCGCCTTCTACGGAACGTACACGTTTTCGGCGTCCCGTAGCCTACCTACCTGCGTCTGCTGGTTTCGCTCCATCGGCAGTGAGCTCGGTCCGTCAGCGCGTTCACACACGCACTGTCCGCTGCGTGTCCCCAACGCACCGAGCCAGACGGGAAACACACGGTTCACTTCTTGGTAAGTGTGACGGTCTGCTGCTCACACACGCGCCCTCTCTTCTGCGTCCAGTCCTCGCTACTCTCACCTGGACCCATTAGATCTCATCACTCGTTAGAGGTTGGTCCCGCGGAGCCGAGAGGCTGCAGGGCACACATTCAAAGCCGGATTCCGGAGGTGATTTTTGCGATTTGATAACCGTAGCTCTGCGCCGCGCTGAACACACACACACACACACACACACAGGTCAGGTTCATATCTGCGTCCTGAACTATATAGGGCTATAATAACGATTTTTTTTTTTTTTAAACGACTCAAACCGTTTAATTGATTATTAAAACAGTTGGCGATTAATTTAATAGTTGAGGACTAATCGATTAATCTTTGCAGCATTAGTGTCCTCTGCTGGTTAAGTTTCCGCAGGTTTTTTATTTTGTATTTTTTTTAAATCAATTATGTTTATATATATATACTCTGGTATGATGTGTTCTCCGGGTATACGTCTGTCTGTATGTGTTGCCTCTAGAAAATAAATGTGTGGATCTACATGATGGACCTTGTCACTTGTATCAGCAGCGTACGTGCATGTGAACTGAAACCGGTCCATGTGTTTGGTTGTGTTTTAATTACATAATGTTTGACGAGCTGCCCGTTTGGAAGAGGCAGAGGAGGGGTGTTACATCTACTGGCCTGTATGTTCACTCGTCCCTGGGAGCTGTGCTGTATTGTCTGCAGGATTTAGGCTTAATACATATATCCACTATATTAGATATTATTAGATATTTTTATGTTGAAAAAAGGATCTCACCCTTTAACAGATAGGTCGACCTCCTTAGAAATAATTTCCAGAATGTTGTCAGACACATAGAATAATAATCTGAGACAAAAAAAGACAAACTGGACAATTGCCCTATTAACATTACATTGTAGCTTGTTTTGCTGCTGCTGACTGCAGCGATCTCGCTTAATACTGGACCAATGTCAAAGATTGAAAAACATAGGAAAATAGGGTTAAGCCATTTTTTTTAGCCAACAATTAACTGTTACAACTAAGCTACTTAAATGTGAATAATTTGCTGGTTTTCTCATCCTTCTATCATAGTAAACTGAACATTTTTGGGATTTTGGGCTGTAGGTTAGATGGGGAAAAAAAAGGCTTTTGAAGAGGTTAACTTTGGTTTTGGGGAATTGTGATGGGACATTTTTCCCTATTTACTGATATTTTATAGACCAAATGATTAATCCATTAAGCGAGAAAAGAACCAAATAGATCATTGCCAGATTAATCCATAATGGAAATAATAGTAAACTCTAATCTAAATGCTGCTTCTAAATGTTTCCCCCCACTTTGCCTGGATTGTAATTCTCCTGGAGAAATACTGATTACCTCAATTTTACATTTTGTATTTTCATCACCTGTCAGCCTGTTCAGTTTAGAAAATGATGCCTTTCACAGAGCTCAAGGTGACCTCTTTAAACCCACCAAGTTATTTCATTTCAAAAAAGGATAATTTTAAAGCATTTCACAAGATCAACTATTTTGATTTATCGGTTATGCCATATATTCGCTGCTTTGTAGACACAAATATTTTCTTCTTAATCTTTCAGCACTATTTTATGCCTAAGAGCAGTCCCATTTAAAGATCTAGAGATCAGCCAAACAAACATGAGGTATGATTTGTGTGCAAACTCCTCACATTATTAAAAACCCAACATTCCCAGAAACGGTACAGAGGACATGACCAGGGGTGTCACGATTCTCCAGATCCTCGATTCGATTACATTTTCGATTCAAAGGTCACAGTTCGATTCAGTTCTTGATTTTTACATTTATTTATTTTTAAAGCACAGGTTGCTATGACGTTTTTAGACTAGACTTTTAGGCAATATACTATCTGACCTTTGTTCGCAATGTACCACACTACATTGTCAAATTTAAAACATTTACTAACAACGTAATGTAACAATAACTTATATCTATAACCTGCCATCTAGTTTCTCTTTTGTAACTGCAGTCTTCTTCACAGAAGGTGACATTCAAGCCATGTCCATAGTCTTCTCTGAACAATTAAGTGTCTTACCTAAATGTTTTCCGAACAGTTGAACATATACCACACAGATTGACTGGCATGTTAGTCGTGCTGCCAGTGGAACAATATGGTACACGCACGTAGCAGAGCTTGCAAACTGAACGCGAACGTTGTCAACATAACTCGCTGGAAATCCAAAATACTTCCACCAGCAACTTCAGTGAACGAGGAGCCGGCTAATTAACCCGAGTAGTGTCGCTGAACCGGGAGAATGAACAGACTCGTTCGTGCCGGCAGCGCTTCGCACAGGCTGAGAGCAATCGGTGAATGCTCCGTTGTGTGTAGCTGGTCTTCTCCTATGGAATCTGTCTTAAAGTTTTTTTAAATTCTCAATTTTGCGATTTTTGTCCATGATTCGGTTATCATAGAAACTATTGGGCTCTACATTAATGCTGCCATCAGACTGTGACTGGCCCCCAGCCGGGCCCTCGTTGGAAATAAAGAC